>NW_004524671.1:3632793-3640916 GCF_000260255.1 Octodon degus | reverse complement strand
AAACTGATTAATATTGAGTGTTAGTTGAAGTATTATAACTTTTATTTATTCATTTTAGGTAGTGATATTGATATCTATGCATGATGAGACAGAGAGAGAGAGAGAGAGAGAGAGAGAGAGAGAGAGAGAGAGTCAGAGAGAGAGAGTCAGAGACAAAGAGAAAGAGAGACCAAGATTTAAATGAATGTCACCTTCAAGGAAGGGAACAAAGGATAAATTTTATGACAAGAAAATGAAGTTGGAAAGATGGTTGGGGGTAGATTCAACAATATCTATAATGTTGTTTCTTTTAAAAGAAAAAAAAAGAGGTCTGAATGATGTGCTAACATTTTCCGAATCCATTTGTTGAGTAACTGCATGCTTTGACATATTCTGACATTTTACATTCAGTAATCTATACTTACATGCATAAATGTGTACCAAGAAGCCATTTTCATTTCCTTTTCTTTTTGTATTTGTAGGGAAGGATTTACAGGGTGTTCAGGGTCTCACTACTAGATCGGACTCATAGTGATACACCTGTTTGCAGCCTCCCAAGAGCTGGGATTACAGGCACACACCCCTACTCCCAGTCTCAATTGCCATCTCAGCACTCCCCAAGGTCAGAGCTGGCACAGCAGGCCCAGGGATTGAACCCTAGACCCCTGTGCCTGCTTGTAGGTGCTTTAATCTACAGAGCTATTTGGCCAGCCCTGCATAAATATGAATAGCACTATGAAATTAATATTTAAGAAGGACAGATTTCCAGCAGTCTCATTGTCTTGTTGCCTTCCTCTGAAGACACTGTGACCTGGTGGGCTGCCATTACCTTCGGCATCCCTGCCACATTCCATGACCCCATATGAATATGCACGTAGACAGTTGTCTCCATTGTGCACTCTCAGTGGTCACTCCCTGAGCTAAAGCCCTGCCGCCTGTGGCCTCTATCCCCCAAAATCCCTGATCATTCACCTGAACAATTGTTGGGGATTTAAAAGCTCAGGTTGTGTACCTGGTCTGAGCAGGGCCTTCTGGTTCCCCCTGACGCCATCCTGGATCCTATGCCAGGGCAAGGATCCAGATCTCCCCTGCTCAGTCATTGTCTGACTGCAGCACAGTCACTCCTAATGTCCCATTTTTTCTCATCCAGACCTATGCCCAGATGGATGGATCGGACTGAAAAAAAAGCACCATTCCCTGGTGAGGGTTTCTTTTTAATTTATAGTTTGACCCTTGAAAGAACCCTTATTTCTGTCCAGAAATTTTATTGATGTCTTTACTTTATTCTCTCTACCAGATTTGAGGAAAATTGTTCTCCAATTTCTTTCATCCTTAAATTTCTATCATCCTTTTTTCCTCTTTATGTGTAATTAATGCTCTTGCTTCCTATTTTTCTGGAAAAAAAGAGACTTAGAATAGAGCTTCTCATATTTCCTTCATTATATTGCATCATCTACCAATCTCCAACAGCCAGACCTACTTTCTGTACCATTCTGTGCCTTCTCCCCCAACACTATAAACTTTCTCTGTTCTTACCTAAAAATCTCTCTCTGCCTTTATGCCATCCACTCTAAGCAGCTTGCTCATCCTTCCAACAATTGCCTTTCTTTCTTCTAAATAAAAAGATTTTGTTCTTCAGAATGCTTTCTTCAGCTGATTTGATGAGTTATTCTGTTTCTTCACCTTCCTGGCTAGAAGAACACTTTAGTACATTTCACCTCCTCTGGACCTCTTCATCCCCTGATCAGAGAAGTTTGTAATGGCTAAGGGTTTGGCCCATGAATTTCTCTTTCATGTTCTTAGTAATTCCTTCAGTGACCTCAACCAGTATTGTGGGTGTAAAAGACATCCGTATGCTGATAATTTTTGTCATTTAACATCAACCTCATGTAGCAACATTTCCAAATGAGTGTCTGATAGCCATCTCAAATCTGCTACAGATCAAATAGAATTCATGGTTACCTAGCTACCCTCAACCTGAAATCTGAGTCTCTAACTCTTTTGCCCATTCAGTAAATAGAAAGTTCATTCTTTCCAGGTCTTAAGCTAAAATTCTGGGTGGGTTTCTTGACTCCTTTCTTTCTTTCACTTAACCTTAAACTCATCAGCAAATGCATTTCTCGATGGAGCATTTTCCACCAACACCACCATCACCATCTCCCCTCCAGGCTGGGTAGTGCCCTCCTACCCCAACCCCACTGGTCTGCCCTTGTCCCCTCTAGTCCACTTTCTACACTGATCATTTGTAGATCTTGCCCACATTCTACTTAGACCTTTCAATGGCTTCTCATTTAACTTAGAGTGAAAAACTGAAGTTGTACAAAGATCATCTCATCTTGTGCTCCTCCTTGACCTCCTCGTCTGATATTTCTAATTAACCTGCAACCACACTGCTTAATTTTTATTCCTAGAAAACAGACACTGTCAGCAGTTAACAGTGTACGAGAACTTTCATGCTTGGATTTCAGTCCCAACGCCACCTCCTCAAGGCATGACTGAAGCCAGGTTTCTGGTTCTCTCTGTGTGTTACTTTGTGAATGAGAGACAATAAAAGACACTGCTCTGTCCACTACATTACACTGACAGCTCTCAAAGGGGGGAAATCCTGCCCCCTAGACAATACTTGGCAATGTCTGGGAACACTTCTAATTGTCACAACTTGGCAGATTCTCCTGGAATCCGGTAGGTAGACCATAAGAAAGCTACTGAGCATCCTACAGTGCATAAGAAAACCTCTGTAAAAAAAAGGAGGTATCTGCCCCAAAATGTCAATAGTTCTGTGCATAAGAAAGCTTGAGTTAAGAGGATCAAGAATTTATAAGTCACTTCTAACAACATGGCATATAGTAAGTAATGTAGCTACTGGCTAACTTTTGAATGTACATATCATATGATATCTAGTGTGATTGTGTATATCATACAAATTATAAATATATGCATGTCATATATGTAATTGTATATTATTGTATAACAATGTAATATGATATACATGCATTCATTATATATATATGTGTGTGTGTGTGTGTGTGTGTGTGTGTATTTGTATATACACATGTATTTCTCCTTTAGAGCATTTGCTCTAGCTGTTCCTTCTGCCTAAAATTCTCTTTCTCCAGATATCACATTGTGTACTCTTTAACTTCTAAAAGATATTGCTTCATATCTTACTAGACGTGACTTCTCCAAAAGTCTTATGAAAAGTACACTGACTTAAAAATTTTTAAAAAGAAAATCACACTAATGTTGTCACTTTCCACCCTCTTAATCTGCTGTTTTTCTCCATTGCATGATTAACATCTAAAATACTGTGCAATTGCTTATGTACTTACTATCCAGACTCCAATATTAATTGGTTCCTACATCTATATTGCATTTAGAAGTGGTATGATCAAAAATATAGTAAATGGTTAAACTTTTAAAATTCATCATAATAAAAATTCTAGCCATTAACTCCCCTCGCAATATGCCCCCTTGTTTTAAATATGCTTTTCCCATCATTCTTGCCACTTTCCGAAGCAGTTCTATCAGTCTCTGTTCTTGCCTTCAGTTACAGTTGTCCTGGCTGCCTTGATGTCTTGATTCAATTCCAAACACTTACCTTTCATTGTCATTTAGCCTTTGTGAAAAAGCCAGAAGTCACACAAAACCAGATCTGATGGACAAGGTGGGGGAGGACGCACTGTAATATTTTTTGCGAGACTGCCTTTCTGATGGGTGGCACTTGGCAGCAGTACAGACTGTATTTTTTATCACCTGTCATAAAGACACTCACAAAAGAGAACTTAGAGGACATCTTCTCAAAGTGGCAAGAATGGTAAGTGTGACGGAAGACAAGTGCAGTATTTTAGGGGAACTGATGACAATTTGCCTTTTTTCGGAATAACTTTCATTTAATTACTATATATTTTGATCACCCCTCATACTATGCGTTTATTTTAATGCTGCAGGGTGGATTGAAAGAAGCTTGGGGACAAGAATCACAATCTGTGATGTGTTATAGTCTACAAATTCTGGTGTAGCATTCTGTAGACTTTGGAGGTTCAGCCAACATTTGTGCAGACACTGAACGAACAGCTGGGGGCTTGATCCTGGAAGTGGAAACAGAGAATGGAGTCAGATAAGGCTATTTGGGAATCACTTAGAGTATGCAGTTGTGCACATGACTCGGACTCAGAAAATCTCTTCTGACAGACAAGGTACTTTCTAAGGGGGAATTAGCCTCCTCACTGGTCTGTGCTAATCTTAGTCTTATCATCCATCTCTAAATTATCCCTCTGAAGCTACAACATTTCTGGTGGCTGCAGAATATAATTCACACAGCAGTTCAGAGCTTCAGCACCAACTGCCAGAGGGCAACATTATGTCAGGGATCAGAGGAGGAGAGCAACTGGGACTTTCTGGAGTAAACATGATATAGAATAATTCAACCGTGAAAAGCGCATAGGAGACCCCCAGTGCACCTACATGTGGGGAGATCTGGGGCTTTAAAGACTTGCTTTCTTGTGGGAAAGGCCCTTTTTACTATGAATATACTCACAGTAAGTGGCAGTTTTTATACCAAAATGGTGCCACATTCAGAGCGTATCACCTGTCTCATGTGACAGAAGCACAGATTATGCAAGCCATTTCTGCATGCTGTAAGCTCTTTGGAGACTGCATAGATTATATTGCATGGTGTTAATGGCAGTAAGTGCTGCTCTTGTGGGTCGGTAGCAGCATTCGCACTGTAACCCTCCCGCATTCCTACAAGCACAAAACTTCCCAGAAGAATTTTCAGCGGTGATGTCAGCTAACAAGTAGTGTTTGTTGCCTTTGTTTGTTTTTAGTTTTCACATCCCAGTAGCATGATTTAAAAGTATTCTTGAAACATGCTGTTATGCAAATTCACCAAAGAATTTTCCTCTATTACAAGCAAATGAGAAATGGTAAAATTTTCCAACTTCGTGAGGGCCCATTCTTTGCAAAACTGTGACTGCATGTGGGATGTGGTGATCTACAACAAATCGTATGTGCGCCCACCGTTGTGGTGATGCTACTTCATTGTGTGGTGCTGGTGAACGCCAAGACGTACAAGACACTCCCTAAAACAAAAGTGTTTCTTCTACTTCTTAGGGTTTCTTTTCTTCCTTTGCACCAACCTCTATTGCAATTCAGTTAAGATACAGCCCTCTTCTCTCCCAGGCTCATAAACTAGTGTTCCACACCACAAGCTTTGTTTCCTGGGTGGGCTGGCCTCCTTCTTTCTCTCACACAGCTGTGTACCTTCATTCCTCTCCCCCATTCTCACGCCACATATCTTCCTCCCTCTGCCTTCCAGACACTGCCTCTTCTGCAGGCCACACCTTGCATCATCAGGTTTCAGCATTGATAGGAAATGTTCCCTTGTTCTATGATTTTCTTTCTCTTTCATTTTTTCCCCATAATTTTATTGATAAACAGCAATGAGACAGTTTCAAATCAAATTGATAGGACAGTTTCAATAATTAACACATTGCATACATTCTTCCTAGTGGTTAATTGCTGTACAAGATGCGGACATGAGATCCTTTTTACAAACACCATTAGAACAAATCACTCTATTCATTAAGAGAATGTAACTATATATCCATCCTAACCACTTTGAACACACAGATACAAAATGGACAGTCATCTGTATACCTTTTTTTTTTTTTTGTGGAACCAGGGATTGAACTCAGGCCCTTGCACTTGCCAGGGAAGCACTTATTCCACTGAGCCATCTCCCTGGCCCTGTATACCCTTTTTTTTTTTTTTTTAAGTTCGGTTATTTGAATATTATAGGTGTGTAAACTCAGCAAAATATTCTAAAAGAGTCCAGTAGTCCATAATAGTATTGGGTCTTCCGCTTGACTGGCAGTGTCAGAAATTGTTGACCTGAGTCCCCTATAGCTCAACATAACAGCATGGCTCTACTTCTTATATTTTGTTTTTAAACTTTTCTGCTGGATGGCTAAGACCAAGGTAAAGCAGGACCTATGCAACAAGAGTTGTAGCTTTTGGGTCTGATAAGGTCAGTGAAATCCCCTCAGGATTTATCCTGAGATCCTGTACCTCAGATTGTAGAACCTTTGTCAGTGTCAGCCATGTGGATGAGTCACGGCCACTGCTTGGCGAATGTGCTCTCTGTGAAAGCCTGAGAGAATGTTTTCTCTCCATATGACTCTCCTTAGGCCCACTCTACATCATCGATCACTTTCCTCTTTGGCCCCATAATCCCCTTGATCAGAAAATTTGGGACACTACTTAGTTACATGATGTTACAGTACAAGTTCTCATATGTCCTGAGTCTTAATTGACCTTAGAAGGCTAGGACCAAAATATTGGCTTTCCTTGCAGCCCTCCTTTTTCTCTAATTTTGGTCTGCAAACTTAGGTTGTTAACCATCCCGAAGACAAGATTGTTGTTACTATCGAACAACTTAGGCTGTTAAGCTTAACCTCACTATCTGTCTGCATATCAAACATCTTAGGCGTAATATGGAACAGGTATTTTTCATCTAGTATTGATATGTTGAACTTTAAGTCCCTACAGAATATGATAAAAAAACATTTAAAATTAGAATATATTTTAAAAATAGGCATAAAGAATTATATACTTCTTATGTTTACACATAAGTCCAAAAATACAGTTATATGTAGAAGATGGGCAAGACAATGATCCTTAGAATCTTCAGAAGATTTTTTAATCTAGCAATTAATTTGAAATATTCTCACCCTGACTAACTATATATACTCATACCTATGAACTAAGCTACTGCACTGCAGATGGTAATTTGTAATAGTAGTTTCATGCTTGGAGTGCCTGTCATTCTGGTCTTCTGAATACGGGCTGCTTGTCATGACATGCCAGTTGCTGCTATGATGTCTCTGGGTAGATAGTTGTTCAAAAAGAAGGGGGTGGTGAATGAAAGCAAGAGACAGGAAAAGGAATATTGTGGGACTGTCCTGTTTCTCTTTCATTTTAGAGTAGAACACATGAAGACATAAAAATGCACAACTGTAATTTATGAAGCACAGATGCCACAGTGTGAATATACCTTGTAACCAGTATGGAAGGCAGAGGAGGGAATACAACCTCAGATCTAAACTAAATCAGGGAGCTAAAACCAAAGGTCAGGAGAAGACATACCTTGTAAATGCGGTTAAATAAAAACTTCACTTTAAAGAAAAGAAGGATTCAGAAAATCTCTTCTGACAGACAAGGTACTTTCTTTGGAGGTTTGGCCAACATTTTCTGCAGACACTGAACAAACAGCTGGGGGCTTGATCCTGGAAGTGGAAGTGAAATAGCTCAGTGGACTAAAGTGCCTGCTTAGGCAAGCACAGGGACCAGGGCATGGTGGTGCATCCCTGTAACCCTCGCGCTGGGGAAGCTGAAAACAGCAGGATCACTATGAGTCCCAGCTGCATGGTGAGACTCTATACCAAATACATAACTTTAAAAATAAATAAAATAATAATCATAGAAATGTTTCTCGTATCTGTTTACACTGGTAGAGATTTTTTTTATTTTAAAGAGAAACAATATGAACATAAAACAGATTTACAACAGGTTAGTAGAAGAGCTGTAATAATCAGTACATTGAGTATTACTATCTTCATAATAATATTCAGAGTATAAGATTTAGGCAAGATATCTTGTCCAAACAATATGAGCACAAAACTTCCTTTTCAATGAACTAAGAAAAACTAGCTGTATAACAATCCTCACTATCTTGTGTATAAATATATTGTTTCTTTTTCCCTTCTTTCCCCCTAATATAGTTTGTCTTTTCTTTTGTGGTTTCTTCCCAATTCACAATATCTATTGTACCTTGTGGATCTTATTTACTTGTTTAGCTCCTCACAGTAGTGTGGCAATACGATGTTTGCATGTATATGTCTAATTTATTTCACTTACGAGTATGGTCTCAGGTTGCATCCATCTGCCTACAAAGTCTCCAGTTTGTCCTTCTTTATGGCTGAGTAGTACTCCATTATAAAAAAACCACATCTTTTTTATCCATTCTTCAGTTGATGGTATTTGTGTGGTTTCCAAGTTTTAGCTATTACAAATTGTATTGGTCAGGGTTTTACCTAGAGGAACAGATATAATATAAGGAACAGATATTAACACAAGATATATAT
>NW_004524671.1:3626929-3632693 GCF_000260255.1 Octodon degus | reverse complement strand
TATCTGTTGCAGAGTCAGATGAGGGAGTGTGCAGAGGCCGCCTGCATACCTGAGACTGAAGAATTCAGTCCCAAGGTCTGAAGCTCACTGCAGCACTCCATGCCAGTCTGTATCTGTCAGCTAATGGGTCTGTGATGGAAGGCTGAAGAGTCTGCAACGGAAGGTGAAGGATCCAAGCTGGAGGCCGAAGAGTTTGCACTGCAAGCCTGGCAATGAAGTCCAAGCCAAAGGCAAAGTCTAACGTCCGTCCAATGAAGTCGAACATCGACTACTTCCTCAGCCCACTTTATATGGTCTCTTTGTGCTGAGTCACTCTGGGGCAGAACCAATTATGCCCCAGAGTGGGAACCCCACTGGCCAGAACCTCCCCACAGAGTCATCCAGACAAGTTGACACAATGTATCAACCACTACACAAATTGTGCTGCTATCAATGTGGATGCACTTATATCATTGTGTGTTCTTCTGGAAAGATACCAAATAGCTGGGTCACAAGGGACCTCTCATCCTAGTATCTTAAGGAGTCTCCACACGGATTTCCATAGTGGTTGTACCAGTCTACACTCTCACTCTCACCAACAGTGAAAAGGGTTTATTTTTCCCCACAGCCCTTCCATCATTCATCAAAACTAATTTTTTTAGTGATAGCCCCTCATTTTGGTGTGAGATTGAATCACAGTGTTGTCTGAATTTGCATTTCTTAAATGGTCAATAATATTTGCACATTTTTTTCATGTATTTATTTGCCATTTGTATTTCTTCATCTTAGAGGTATATATTCATCTCAGAAACCAAGTTTTAGATTTGACCTTTGAACTTGGAAGGTCTGATTTTTTTCATTTCTTTATATACTCTAGATATAAGTTCTTTGTTTGAGGGATACCTTGTTACAATTTTTTCCCACTCAGTTGTCTTTTCACCCTGTTGGTGATATCTTTTGTTGTTCAAAAGCCTTTTCATAAGGTGAGATGAGATTTCTTCAATTGTTGATTCTAATATGGCCCTTGCAATGTTGGCTTTATTCTTGAAGTCTCTGTCTACGTCTATGTCTTTGAGATTTGCATCCTCTCTTCCAATATATTTAGTGTTTCTATTGTAATATTTAGATATTTCAATTTGACTTTAGTTAGTGTGTGGTGATAGGTATGGGTCTAGTTTTATTCTCCAGGATGTAGACAACCAGTTTTTCCAGCACCATTTATTAAGGAGAGGGTGCTTTTTCCAGTGAACATATTTGGCTCCTTTGTCAAAGATAAGGTAGTTCAGTGTGTTTAGGATTAAGTCTGCATTTTCAGCTCTGTTCCTCTGATCCTTAGACCTGGTTTTTGCTTGTTTGTTTTGGTTTTCGTTGTTTTCCAATACCATGCTGATTTTATCACAAATTCGGGTCTGGAATGGTGATGGCCCTGACTTGCTTTTGTTGCACAGGATTGCTTTGGCTAGGTCTCTTCTCATCTCAAATGAATTTTAGGAGTGTTTCTCTAGATCTGTGAGGTATACTAGTGGTATTTTGATTGGGATTACATTAAATATGTACAACAGTTTTGGGAGCATGGCCATTTTCACTATGTTGGTTCTTCCTATCCAAGAGCAAAGGATATCTTTCCATTTTTTGATATACTCTTTGATCTTTTTTTTCAAGGTATTGTAATTTTATTTTTTTAAGAGCAGAATATATTTATTGGGGGAAAGAAATATTCTGTCCAAAGAGAGACAGAAGGTAATCTGAATGTTTTGCCAAAGAATCTGTTTTAAGAATTTTTGTAGAGCAAAACCATGAGGTGAGGTGGGTCTAAGGTGGAAACTATAGGAACTCACATATGAGGTGGGGCAAAACTATGGTCACCTAATAAGATTAAAAAGACAATTGCTCAGGTAACCCCCAATGGTAAAAAGCATCTGTTCTGTATTTATCTGCACTTGCTACATGACTAGCTTCCCCATTTGATCACAATTTAATTAATTTTACCTGTAATTTTCAATATATGGATAATTTACTTCCTTTGATAGGTTGATTCTTAAATATTTCTCTCTTTTTATGTTATTGTGAAAAGTGTGCTTTCCCTAATTTCTTCCTCTATGAGTTTTTTCCGCTTGTACCGGAATGTTATTGACTTTTGGGGTTGACTTTGTATCCCACTACACTACTGAAATTGGATATTAAATCTACACGGTTTTGGTGGAGTTTTTGGGGTTGTCTATGTAGAATATCATCTCATCTACAAATAATGATAATTTAGCTTCTTCCTTTCCTATTGTTATCCTTTTTTTCTCTTGTCTAATTGCTCTGGCTAATGTTTTCAGAACTATATTGTATAGGAGTAGTGATAATGGAAATCTTTGACTTGTTCCAAATTTCAGAGTGAAAGCTTTCTGGTTTTGATGATTTATTATGATGGTAGCTGTTGGTTTGTCATACATGCCTTTTATAGAATTGAGATAAGACAATTTATTCCTATTTTCTGTAGGGATTTCATCATGAATGGGTGCTGAACTTTGTTAAATGCCTTTCCTGCATCCATTGAGATGACAGTAGGATGAATCCTACTTGATCACGATATATAATCTTCTTGATGATTTCCTGCTTTCTGTTTGCCAGTATTAAGTTCATTAGGGACACTGGCCTGTAGTTTTCTTTTTTGGTTACATTATCTGGTTTAGGAATCAGGGCAATACTTGCTTACAGAAATGAATTAGGAAGTACTGCCTCCCTTTCAATTTATTTAAAGAGTTTCAGCATTGCTGACATTATCTGTATTTCTTCAGTGGTGTATTCATCAAGGTTTAGGTTTTTCTTGGTAAATTTGTAATTACATTTTCAATTGTACTGGCTAATATTGTGTTATTCAGAATTCTATCTCTTCTTGATTTAGTTTTGGCAATTTGACTGTGTCTAAGAATCTGTCTAGGGGCCGGAGAGATGACTCAGTAGAATAAGCGCTTCCCTGGCAAGCACAAGGGCCTGAGTTCATTTCCTGGTTTCCCCCCTACACACACACACCACACACACACACACACACACACACACACACACACAGAATCTATCTATTTCTTTTATATTTTTCATCTTACTGGAATATAGATTCTTTTATTTTTTTACAGAAATGAAAACACTTTGTATTATTATACTTGACGTAGTGCCATGATTCCTTATTCTACCCAATGGGAAGCAATTTTTTTTATTTTTATTGTTTACTTTTGGATGGAAGAACAGAGATTCTATCTGTAAATTTCAAACAACTGGACTGTAAGTCCCAGACATAGCAAACTTTCAAAAGCAGCAGTATCTGGGCTGAGGTCATTGTGCATGAATTTGAACCTACAAATCTGTTTTTAACTGCTATATCAAAGCTCTTTGCCTTGTGTATTATCTTGCTTTTCATCTCTTGGATCAAATACCTGATGCACAAAATTTATATCATAAGGGTTTATTTTTTTTCATACATTTTAAAAATTCTGTCAATGATCAGAGGGATCTGAGGCAGAAATATCATGAAGAAGGGAATGACTGAGAAAATATGTTTAGTGTTTTTAATTAAAACAAATTTTTTGGTCGGACAGTTTCAATAATTAACACATTGCATACATTCTTCCTAGTGGTTAATTGCTGTACAAGATGCTGACATGATATCCTATTTATAAACACTATTAGAACAAATCCCTCTATTCATTAAGAGAATGCAACTATGTATCTATCCTAACCATTTTCAATACACAGATACAAAATGGACATAGAATATAGATTCTTATAATAGGTATTGATCTTCTAAATTTCTGTGGGGTTGATTGTAGTTTGCTCTTTTCATACTCAATTACTTGAATTTATGTTTTTCTTTCATCTTTTTGATGAGGTCGGCTAATGGTCTATCAATTTTATTTATACTTTCAAAGAACCAACTTTTTGCTGCATTGATTCTTTGTATTGTTTTCTTAGTCTCTATTGCATTAATTGCTGCTCTTGACTTCATAATTCTCTTCCTGATATGAGTTTTTCACTTCATTCATTCTTTTTTCAGAAGTTTGAGGTTCAACATTAAGTTGTTTATTCGAGCTTGTTCTGTTTTCCTGATGTATGAGTTCACTGCTATACATTTCTTTGTACTATTGCTTTCACTGTGTTTCATAAGTTTCAGCATGTTATATCAGCATTATTGTTCAATTTTATGTACTGTTTAGTTTTGTCTTCACTTTCCTCTGTGATCCATTGGTTGTTCAGAAGGATGTTGTTTAATTATCATATGTTTGTAGTTTCTGTGATCTTCTTTGTCACTGATTTCTAGTTTCATTGCACTATGGTCAGATGGTGTGCATGGGATGATTTAAATGTCATTATATTTGCTTAAACATGTTTTGTTAGCTAATACATGGTCTATTGGAGAACGCCCCATGGAAAGCTGAAAAGAACATGTATTGTGATGCTTTGGGGCTGAGACTCTCTGTAGACAACTACCAAGTTCATTTATTCACAGGCTTGATTTAATTCTAATGTTTATTTGTTGATTTTTTTGTCTAGTTGATCTATCTATTTGTGAGAGTGTAGTGTTCAGCTCCTCCACTACAATTGTGTTAATGCTTACTTGTTTTTCATATCTGTTAGTATTTGTTTTATGTAGTTGGATGAACCCATGTTTCACACATAAATGCAAATATGCAGTCACCTTCTTTATCTCTTTTGATCAGTTTTGACTTAAACTCTTCATTGTGTACAAATAGAACAGCCACCCTTGCTTTTTTCTGAGTTCTTGTAGCATGTAGAATTATTTTCCATCCTTTGACTTTTAGTCTATGAATTTCTTTTGAGGTTAACTGTGTCTCTTAAATGGAGATCATGTTGAATCTTGCTACTTGATCCATTCTGCCAATCTGTTTCTTTTGATTGTTGAGTTAAGACCTTTTACATTGACAGTTACAACTGATATATATTGGCATTTCTTTTTCATGTTGTTTTCCTGTTTTTTTCCCCCTGCCCTTGTTGTCCATTCAGTTGCTTGTCTGGTGGATATTTTCTGTTGGTATTCATGTGTTTTGAGTCTTTGTTATCTGTTTCTAATATGTCCTTCAGAGAATTCTGTAGAGCAGTTTTGGTAGTCATAAATTTCTTCAGGATTTTTTTTGTCATGGAAGTATCTTATAGGTGAAAAAAATAAAGGTGGAGAAAACAAAGAAAAAGGTTGCTGCTTGCAGACAAGTGATAATAAGCACATTATTTTGGTGCACTCAGTTTGCTCTGCTTATGAGACATGTATGAGACATGTGAACAAGAATTAAGCAGAACCTCTTGGTATCAGAAGGCAGATGCACTTTATTGAAATGTAGAATTTGAAGATTTCAGGAAGAAGGTTGTACTTGAAATCAGAAGTATATAAAGAACAATTGAAGATGATATATTTCTTTTTAATTTTTTAAAATAATTTCATTGAGAAACAAATAGCAATGAGACAGTTTCAAAACCCATTACGAGCACAGTTTCAATAATTAATTCATTGCATATTGTTGTCTTAGTGGTTATTCATTATACAAGATGCAGACATGATATCCTGTCCACAAACACTATTAGAACAAATCTCTCTATTCATTGAATTCAGAAAATGCAGCTGTATATCTATCCTATTTTGAATACACAGATACAAAGTGGTCATTCATTTGTATCCCTCTTGTTTGTTTAGTTTTCTCAGAGAAGGGTATTCCATTGTCATTTAAATATTGTAGGTGAGTGAATTCAGCAAAATATTCCAATATAGTCCAGTAGTCCATAATAGTAGTGG
>NW_004524671.1:3625239-3626594 GCF_000260255.1 Octodon degus | reverse complement strand
TCTTCAGGATTTATCCTGAAACCCTGTACCACAGTTTGTAGATCATTTGTCAGTAAGACCATATATGTTTAATGAGTGGATTACAAAAGAAATATTTGCAAAGAATAAAAAACGAAGTACAGATGATTCATGTTATCCATGGCAGTCATGATCTATAAAATCACCCCCAAAACTGAATTACTAATCCTAAATTTCTTGGGAAAGTGCAATGTTAGGTTCCAGTGACATTCTTAGCACAATATTTTCCCCAGTCCATACCTTAATAATATTGTTGGGTATGTGTTTTTGTTAAAAATGCCTGATTTAATATATATTGTTGATTCATTAGCATTGGACTTACAGCAAGAGCATTAAACTCACACCTGAATGAATACATTTTCTTCTCAAAGTTTCTTCCTTCTCTGAAAATATTAGATAACATCTTAAGAAGACATGGAGGGGTTGAACAGTGAAATCACCAACAAGAAGCACAATAATGTAGAACGTGGCATTGAATTGACTGCCAAAAGTATGCTCATGTGCCATAGAAGTGGAACAAGGAAACAGAGCAATACCTAGATGGGCCTCAGCTGGGACTGTGTTCATGGAGCTACTCTAGGTGCTGACCAGTCTGTGTGTGTCCATGCACCAGTACTACAACTATGATTTGAGGGTTGCAAATAAAGTTCAGGGAGTAAACAAATTTACAAACAATAAAGACCACCTGAAGTTAGAAACACTTTCAAGGAATTAGGGAAATATGCTAGCAATGAAGAGGGTACAGAAAATACACCAGTCCTCAGAGCACACAAAGGGGACGAAATTGTTCCCAATGGACTGAAGACAAGTATGTGAGGAGGCACAGAATTTTTAAGAAAGTATTCCATAAAATTACAAGGAAAGTGATAGAGTACTAAAAAGTTCCTAAATAAAAAGGAATGTGCATTTTTCTGACCCAATTAATGGGACATAGTCCAACTGAATTCAAGCTATATATGTTATACTTGAGAAGGATTTTTTTGGGGGGCTGGCTCAGGCTGCCTTAAGGGTGAGCCTGTAAGACAAGTGGAGCTGGGGATCAAACCACGGTATCCTGCACCTGACTGTGTTTGCATGAGCAGGATCTTAAACAACTGAGCTAAGTGGAAGCCCCCTGCCATTATACTTCATTTAGGAAATCAGCCAAACCTAAGTTGGTATCTTAAGGGTTAAGAAATTGTACTTGTTTGACAGTGCTCTGAGAAGTGTTTGTAGTCAAGCTGTGTTCAAATATTTCAGCCTTCAGGAAAAGGAAGGAAGCAAGCAAGGAAAAGGAAAGGAAAGAAGGAAGGAAGGAAGGAAGGAAGGAAGGAAGGAAGGAAGGAAGGAAGGAAGGA
>NW_004524671.1:3622673-3625139 GCF_000260255.1 Octodon degus | reverse complement strand
GAGAGAGAGAGAGAGAGAGAGAGAGAGAGAGAGAGAGAGAGAGAGAGAGAGAGAGAAGGGGGCACTGATAAGTAATAAAATGAACATGAAATGAGCAACAGCATTTGACACATTTTGCTTTTCGTAACATTTGGGCCTGTTGCCCATGCAGCAACATTAGCTGACTCAGAGGGGGAAAAGTCCTTTCCAATAAGCATTGTTAACTCAGGTTAGAAAAGCAGCACCCTGCAAAACCTAGTGATAACCGCAAATGAATCTACCATTCCAAAATGACAAATACCATAATAGTCTGCAGGAGGCTGTACACTCTGAAATTTTGTGCCATGTTAAGGGAAAAAAAATTAAATTGAAAAATGGTATCTCTCAATCTGTTCCACAAAGAGTTCACTAAACATGCTCTTTCACATCTGAACAACTGAGGTAAAATGAAAGGAGCCTGTTATTTTTCAATTTGTAGAATGACTGTTAACAACCAAAGAAAATTTGTTTACAAAACATTTTTACAAACAAAAAATATTTTCAACTATTTTTATTACATGATTGGGAAACTTATACTTTCATGTGAGGAAAAACAATTCATGAAAAATCCCCTGGTGAATTAATCCATGCAGTGTTATTTATGTTTTCAATCATTTCTATTATGTTATTGAAGTAAAATATTGACTAGCCAGAATAAAAGAAGACATTTAAACAGCAGAAAGAAAATGACTATGTAAACATAGTTTGACAATTTAGGTCAATATAGGTAAAATACTTTTCAGTCTACAAAATGTTGACCCCTGAAGCCCTCAATATAATAAATATGTCAGACTGAGTAATAAAATGGTGAGAGTGAGCTCTACCTTAAGCATGATTAAATTCCTGGTAGACTAACACTCTTCACCTCTTCCCCAAATGAGTGCTATGGGCTCAGCAAAACATATAACTCAGCTACTTAAGTGCGCTGAAGAGTGAACAAGCAAAAGACTTCTCAAGAAGTCAATATATGAAAGACTTGCCATTTTTTCCTGTTCTGAAGAACAGAACATAGAGTTCAAGGTAATAATATCCACTGAAAAGTGAGAGGTACCCTGGAGCATCCAGATGGTTGTGTGAAACCATATTGTTAGATTCCCACTAACAATACTGCCCTAGCTTTTCACTAAGTCCTTAATTGTGTATATATGGACAGAATCAAAGTAGTACAAGGAAGGATAAAAGCAGTGAACTGGAATTAAAGATCTTTCCAAATGAGAGTCAAAGGCTGATTGTCTGATAAAACAAAGCTATCAGTACTCTTCACAGAAATAATGAAAACTAAAATGTCCACAACAAACCTTCATAATGAGCAAGATGCAATTCAACTTGTTTAATATGCAAGAAACAGGAGCACATAGACCTCTTCAAGGGAAAGTATAATTAATAATAATAAATTCAGATATCATCTAGAAATTAGATTATCCAATGATAGGTTTATGAAGACCACTAAGTATCACTAGCTCAGGAGACTGAGACAGGAGGATCGCTGTAAGTCAGAGGCCAGCCTGGGTTGCATAGTAAGACAAGACCCTGTCTCAAACAAATCTAAAACAAAAAGAGGAGGAAGCAAAGGAGGAGGAGGAAAAAGGAGGAGGAAGAGGAGCTAGGAATTGTCAACAGAATCAGGAACTGTAGAAAGAAACAAAACTGTAAGTTTCCTGGATGAGCCTAAAGCAGAATGTAGATAACCAAGGAAAAGGGCTCCTGAGTCCCTGAGCTTCTTATGGGTCCCAAGATATTATTCAACTCGCAAAGAAGAAATGTGGGTGCTGCTTCCCTTTCTTACTGGGCCTGTGCTAAAGTAGGTTCCATTACTGTTGAGTTTCGTGATTAGGTCATAAAGGAAGAGACTTTATGAAAGGGATTAATATTGTTGTAAAAGGCACCCAAGAGTTCACCCCTCTCTATATCATGTGTGTCACAGTCCAAGCATGGTTCTCCATGCAGTGCGACAACCCTCACCACATGCCAAGCCTGAAGCACCTGCCAGACTCTATAACATGAGAAATCATTTCTTTCTTTCTTTTTGCTTTTTCTTTTTTTCTTTTTTTTAGCGGAACCGGGGATCGAACTCAGGCCCTTGTGCTTGCCAGGGAAGTGCTTATTCCACTGAGCCATCTCCCCGGCCTGAGAAATCATTTCTGTTATTTACAAACTACCTAGTTTAACAGCCTGAATGGGTTAAGGTACTTTCTTTCCAAGCTAATAAAATAATAATTTTAATAATAATAGTTAGCTTTTAAACTTCGGAATAGATTTTTATTATTTAAAACATTAGCTGGCAGAAGATGATGCCATTTCTATATAAGGCCCGCAAAACTTTAACATAAATCAGCCTAGCAGGCTGCTCAGGAATGAGTTCCATTGGAAATGGTGGCACAAACCTGTGAAACAGCTGCTCAGGAGGCTGAGGGGGTAGAACTGAAAGGGGAGGGGGAGGGGGAAGGG
>NW_004524671.1:3618149-3622148 GCF_000260255.1 Octodon degus | reverse complement strand
AAAAAAACTTCATAAAGAAGGCCGAGGGCACGGTGCCCCTGACTGCAGTGAGTGGTGTGATTGGCAGGCTTCAGATGCTCCGTTTGAGCTGCGCGCAAGCCTATCACGCTTGTGCTCTGACACCCCCTGCACCCCCCTTGTCTCCCGAGCAGGACCCTCACCGGGGAGATCCTTGCTTCTCCAGCCATGTCAGAATTTTTCATCAACAATGAACCTTGCTGGAGTTACTCTAGTTAAAACCTGTGCTTCAGTTTGCTTAGGAAATTGGGAGGGAGCAACAGAGAAGCGTTAGAAATGTTGTTTTATTGTTTTATTTCCTGGTAAGAAGAAGTATAACCTTACTGAGAGGGTGACAAATTCAGTTATAGTCAACCAGTACTTGACAGGCTTTATCAGAAAACCAAACAAGGAAAGAGTGTGTATGCCTGCTACCAGCTGTCACAGTATTGAACAATGAATGTTTGATGAAGCTGACCTGCAAATACACACATCACTGTGAAAGTCAGCTGTAAGTAGCAACTAGCTGACAAAATTAACAAGAAAGGGCCTTGGTAGAGGGTATCTACAGAAAAAGGAAAAAAGGAAACTGAAAATCTCCCAGTCCCTTTATTTATTTAGGTGTACATTGAAAGAACCTGTGCACAAGGTGAGACTGGAGATGTGTTTGCAGCTCTGTTAAGATAAACATATGCCCTTCTCAGGCTGTATGGAAAGTACAGTTTGGATAACTGTCAGATTTTCCAGATTAGTCATGCTAGGGAAAGGAGAAGCTGAAATTTCTGCACCAAGCGTGAAGGTTCTGCTGTGCTCCTGAAGCAGTTCCTTATGTCTTGCTGAGTGGCAGACAGTGCTGCCCTGCGTCCTCCATTCCCCAGGCCAGGCCCACATTCAGGAACCCCACTCAAAATCATTTTTCCTGAAGCAGAATTTTACAAATTTCTCTCATCCAACATGATAATCTCTAACAAAATATATCTGGTTTGTACCCCTGTTTCTCCCATTCTAAAGCAGAATGGGGGGGGTGGAATTTCCCACTTTTAAGGGAAAATGTCGTAGGGTCATTTTAAGCTATATGACAAATTCAGTCTCTCTCAACTGCTTCTAGTGGCAAATCAAACTAGAAGAATTTAGCATTGCTTCAATTATTTTTCAAGTCAACCAGAAAAAATGTTTCCTCTTCTTCAACTATCCTCCTCCCCAGTGTTTTTATGTGCACATTGTTGATACCTCTAGGACCAAGCGCAGGTTGACTTATGCCACTTACTTTGATACACTGACCTGCGAATTTCCTGAGGATCGGGAGCTGATCCTGTTCAACTGTGATACTTCCCATATCCAATTCTAACCATCACTCATAGCAAGTCTCCACTAGCTATGATAGAATTCACAGTAATACAGAGACACGTGGAAGCTTCAGTGGAACCAGCCTGAGACCATCCCCAAGGCTGAAGCTCCTGTGTTATTACTGTAACATTTTAGTTCTTCTTGGGAAAACAGAACAAATCTGCCTATTGTAATAGAGAACAGTGAATGTTTGATGAAGCCGACCTGCAAATACTTCCCACACTTTCTATTCAGCCTGCTGAACAGACAACTCATGAAAGAAATTCCACACCCATTTCCCCAGACAAAACCTTTAATAAAATGCAATATACCATAATTAAACTATCTTTCAGCACAATAATGAATTTCCACGTGTGCACTTTCCTTCTGAACTTTCATTCCGTTTTATGCATTTCTGAACTCATCTCATAAGATGCAGTATTTTATGGTAAAAGATTGGTGTTGAAAATATAAATTCTGTGTTCTGTCAATCTGGAAAAGCTACAAATATCTGTTGGGGGTTTCTGCATCTTATCTCTGCTTCTCAGAATTTTTGCAAAGCATACTAAATCAAGTAATATTGAAGATTTCTTATTAAAAAACTGTTCTATTATTTACCTGTTTTCAAAGTGGTAAAAAGTTTTAATCTTGGCACTAGAGATACAGAGATGAAAAAATGTATATGATGGATAATATAAGAAATGGGTGTAAAGCTAAATTACTCTTCTTAGTGTAGAGATGTGGGTTTTCATATACACCTAAAAGGGCAATAGTTGGGACAAGTTTGATATTTGGCTATTGAAAATCTGAAGTGCAAAGAGATGAAGGAGATAGGATAGACCCTGTATGAAAATTGTTATAGAGACAAAATTCCAAAAAAGCAAATAATGATTTTACATCATACTCTTTGATGATCAATGAAAGGAATCAGATGGAAGAGTTTACCTTGAAATTCTTGTATACAAATAATCAAGACCTGTAATACCGAAAAAGATTTCCTCTACGGCTTTGAGATGAGGAGAAAAGAGCTACGAACTCTCACATCTTTCTTTAGTGTGAAAACTGAGGCAAAGTTGATTTGGATTACTGCCTGTATCAGAAACAGAACTAGAGCACAAGTGTGGTGGCTCATCACAATCCCAGACCTCTGGTAGGAGGAGGACAAAGAGAGAGAGAAGCAGGAGGAAAATTTAGGAAAGAAAAAAAATAATAATTGACCAAGTGCATCTGCCTTGGTCATGGAGATAAGGGTCCTCTAGCACAGAGATAACTAAACCACTGTGAAAACAGAAAAAACTAAATTTAATCTCCGCCTTTTAATTTCCCTCTATTTCTTGGGTGTCTACCACTGTGTTACAAATTCACTTCAGTTTATGGCCTGGATATGGTGAGTGCATACAGCTAAGTCTCTCACAAATCTTGCTGAACCAGAGATTCTATTATACAGGCAGCCCACTCCCACCCTCAAGTTTTGCCCTGATGAGGGAAATCTGGACTCCCTGGAGAAGGCACTGGAAACCGGATTAGGAGACTGAAACACAGAAGGGGTGAAATGAGTTTCTCAAAATCCAGTAAGAAATCAGTGACTGGAGAAACCGATTGTTTTTGTAGCAGAAAGTTGGCATTCATTTTAAAGAAGTATTAGTTCCATGCATAAGGTGTACAGGGAGTATTTCATCCATGTATGTGTAAGAGTAGACATTACAGACATATAGTACATAAATATACCAACATTACTTCTCTTCTTGAGTCTTGGAAATAAAGTCCTTGGGGAAATCTAACCGATTTCTTCAGTGCCTTGGTGGAGAAGTCATTTGGTTGGACTTATTGCCCGTACTCTGAGTGTGTATGGCTAAACATGGGTATGGATAGTAGAGTTAATAAAACACCCCAAAATTGGGTGGAACAGGCTAAACTTGATGAGAATTCAAAAGACTTGTCTGAAAGCACCCATGAATATTAATTGTGATTATACCCTATGTGGTATAGAAAGAGATCTCCCCAGCAAGAGGATTTTCAAAACATAAGAAAAGGCTCTCTCGCCAAGTGTCCCCTTCAAATGGCAGCTCACCTCAATGGAGAGAGTACAAATACACTTTTTCTCTGAGTTTTAAATTCCCTGTATTAACTTAACCACAATATAGAGGTATTTTAACACAATGATTTTTGAAAAGAGTAATGATGCCTAAAAACTAAGATCCTAGGAATTTCTAATACAATGCTAGCTGACATATAATACATGTCTTGGACAAAAGTGTCTCCTGAAAGTACCTTAAGGAAACAGCACATCTTCAACACAGAGGACTGAGACTTATCTCCAACCTTTGGGACTGCATTGTATTTGCAATTTAAAGGAGACTAAGGATCCACAGGAGCTGCCAGAAGTAGGATGGGTCTGGGGAGGACTACAAGGACAGATCTGCTGTTATCACAGTGTTGTTGACATAACATAATAGCCACAAAAGGTAAAAAGGGTAATTCTTGAGCCATGCGCCACAAGTCCCAGGCTTCAGTATTGACTTATCAGGTATCTCAGGAAGGAGATAGGGTAGGCACGCCTAGTAAATTACAGATTTCAGCTTCAATTACAATTCAATTTTGATCCACTAAATATACTGGTACTTCATATAATATGGAAGGAAGGAAGGAAGGAAGGAAGGAAGGAAGGAAGGAAGG
>NW_004524671.1:3614623-3617759 GCF_000260255.1 Octodon degus | reverse complement strand
GTAGTAGTGAAGGAAATTTCCATTCATAAATGCAAATCACTGGAGAGCCTAAAGAAGTGAAAGGCTGTCTATTTGTAAGCTGATAAGACAAAATCTAGACTCCATTATGCAAGTCTAGAGGAAAGGATGGTTTATGAACATTGACTTTGCAGTCCATCAGGACATCAGGACCCTGCGTTGCCAAGAGACATCTCCAATGCTGAAATGAAATAAGGAGACCAATGTTTATATTAGCATTCCCATTTGATTCTCTGTTTGATTTGGAGGGAAGATAGGGAAGAATCAATCTGCCCATATCCTGTCAGGAAGAAGACAGGCCACTGGGAGAAGTTGTATGCTCAGTGCCCATCAGGGGCAAAAAATGAAGTGGGCATTTTGCTGCCCTATGTCCCTTTCTTCCCCTGCCCACCACCACTCTAAGTTACTATGATAGAAGAGATTTATACCTCCTTGGCACAGGAAAACTGTCTGAGAAAGCAGTGATTCTTACAGTCTCAAAAACAGCAAAGGTCTTGCAGCCTAGCTGAGGAGGGTTTGGAAAATTGTGCTTCTATCCACAGGAAAAGAAGGCCCTGTTTGTCCTCAGATCCTCCACAGGGTAATTTTCTCTGCCACAAACTTATTATTTTTGAGGAAAATAAACCAAAGGGGGTGTTCTATACCTGTATGCCCCAGACGTGGTGGTTTTCATCTGCTCTCTCAACTCCCAAAATTTTGACGAAAAAAAGTGTGAGGAAGTGCCAGCAAGCAGAACTGTGCATCCATAATTTAAGCTCTTTGTCACATGGCCCAAAGATGAGAGAGATTCATGGATGAGCTGCAGCTGATGCAAAGGGTGCAAAGCCTGGGTGGAGCGATGTTTCCTGTGAGAGTGAAGGCCCCACATTTACAAACACAGACCGCCTCTGATTGATAGCAGATGGACTTAACAAACTTTGGCTTTACAGTGGGGTGAGACATACTCATATATCCATTGTCATTTCCAGAACAATATTCAATAAACTGCATGAAATACTCAACATTTTATTATAAGATTGACTGTGTTATGTGATTTTTGCCCAGTTGTAGACTAATTTAAGTGTACTGAGTATGTTTAAAGAAGATAAAGTTAGGGGGCCTGCCTGTTAGCTCAGTTGTTTAAGTGCCTGCTCATGCAAACATAGTCAGGTGCAGGATACCGTGGTTCCATCCCCAGCTCCACTTGCCTTACCAGATCTGCCTTTATGGCAGCCTGAGTCAGCCAACCCTCCCCCCACAAAAAAAAAAAAAATCCTTCTCAACTTTTAGGGCTAGCCAAATAGCTCAGCATATTAAAGCACCTACAAGCAGGCGCAGGGCCCGGGGTTCGATTCCCTGGCCTGCCATGCCGGCCCTAGCCCCGGAGTGCACTGGGACAGCAATTGAGATTGGGCATGATGGCACATGCCTGCATTTTCAGTTCTGCGATTCCAGCTGTTTGGAGGCTGTAAAAAGGTGGATCACTATGAGTCTGATCTAGTAGTGAGACCCTGAACACCCTATAGAACCTTCCCCCCGCAAAAAAAAAAAAAAAAAAAAAAAGATGAGGTTAGGCTGTTTAGTTTGACAGGTTAAATATTTTAAATGCATTTTATTTTAGTACAAAGTCTGCAGGTTCCCTCTACACAAATCAGACTTGTAGTGATCCTCCTGTTTTCAGCCTCCCAAGCACTGGGATTACAGGCACACTACCATGCTCAGTCTTTAAAATGCATTTTTAACTTACAATACTTTCAATTTATGATGGATTTGTAAAGACACAGCCCCTTTATAAGTCAAAAAGCATCTCTGGCCAGTATGTTTGCTATAAATCAAGCAAAATCTGTGGTCATTCTTGAATAACACCAGTCTTCATCATCTATAGCTCAAGTTTTTAGAGTGTAAAGGGCATGCAAATAATGGGCAAGTCATTGAAAATAATGCCCTTCACTGTTCAAGAACTTATGTGGGTTCTACTTGAAACATAGTGCCAGTGAGCATTAACTTCTCTGAAAGGACCATCAGACTGTAGATATGAAAATATCATACCTATCAACATTCCACATGCCATGGCTGAAAAGAGTGGAGGCTTCTAATCAGCAGAATGTATTTCCTTTGATTTTATCACAACTTGTGAACAGAATGACTAAAATGTCTCTTGGGGATATTTTTCAATGAGTTAAAATGTGCAATGTTCTTAGAACAGTGCCAGGCGGGACATTCATTGTTATGGATGTGGCCATTATTAGCACTTTTTTTGTGTCCTTAATAACATTAGGTCCCAAGTTCGGAAGATCCTGATAAGACTTGCTTCATTCCAAGATTTTCTGTCATGTAATGAGAATGGAATACCTTTGCACCTTCAAGTCTCCATATAAAAAGCAATAAAGCTAATCCAAAGGGAAATTATTAACAAATGAACTGCCCTTTTATCTGTTCTCTAAATTAATCTGCCACTGATTCCTATCTTCTTTCTTTCCTGCATATAAATTTTGAGAGAAAAACATGATATTTTGTGGATCATGCCTAGTCTCTTTTTTTCTACTCTTTGTCTTTAATTTACTACAACAAACATTTTTTTGCAACCTATGTGCTCAGCTCAAAAGCATAAAAACTACTTCTCAAAATCTGTTTTCCCATCTTCATTCAAAAACCAGTCCCTTTGAATCTTGTGTTATCCGGTTGCAGCATTTACTTATTTCCTCTTCTGTTCTTCATTTTTACAGTCATCAACAAAATTTATGGCCATTTTCCACCCTTACACAGGTTTAAATCTGTCTTCTTCTCCTCCAGCAACTCTTCCCAACACACAGGACATCTTCAATTACTCAGGTGCAGCCTGAGATACAGTATCTCGATTCTTCTTGGCTCCCTCAGTTCCACGGAGCTTCATCTTTATCCTGCCCATTCAGCTCTCGCTCAGTCAAGTACACCCACAGCCACACCTTTACTTTGTCATTATCGAGATCATTGTCCTAGAATATAACACACCTTATCAAATATCCTACTTCTGATCACCACTTCCTAACCTTCCTGAATTACTCACCAGTGCTATTTTGATCTTTGATATTTACAACCTTTGGATCTATCCTCTTTCTCCCATCACTGCTCTCTGTCTATGCATCACTCCTGTGGCATG
>NW_004524671.1:3612104-3614298 GCF_000260255.1 Octodon degus | reverse complement strand
GGTCTCCAATCTCAAATTAATATTCACGTATTCCCAGAAATTCCACTGTATTTTTAGTTGATCACAATTCTATTTTGCAAAACTTTCATGCAGAGCTTCTTTTATTCTTCTTAAAGTCTCATCACCTCTTCATTCTCTCTGTTCACAGACAGTCTCAACTCAATACCAAGAATGATCAAATGAAATAAAGAAGGCCACTACGTACTGGTTAGGGGAAAAATTCAAGAGGAAGAGGTAACACTCATAAATATGTATGCACCAAACACAGGAGCACCCAACTATATAAGACAAATCTTAATGGACATGAAAAATCTAATAACCTCTTCACTCTCAAACAAGGTTTTGCCAGCTGCTTAACTAAAGATAGTAGAAACTCTCTGGTGATAATTCATCCTTGGGTTCCTGTTGCAGGCCTCCTGAAACTGCTCCCATTTTCTTCTTCACCCCTTAAGCATGTCTCTACTCCTGTTCAAGGCCATTATTCCAATCTTCACTCTGGATCCCAATAATTCTTTTTATGAATCTTGTTCCATTAATTACATCTTAGTGCAGTGCTGCATACTGAAAATCAAGTATGGAGGCTTCCACAAAATACTGCCAGTGTTCAAATCCTAGCTCTGCCTCTTATTTATGTGATCTTGGACACATGATAAAATAAACCTCTTACTCAATTTTTCACTTATGAAATAGGAAGGGGCAGATCTATTGGTGTATGCCTATTATCCCAGAACTCAAAAGGCTGAGAAAGAAGGATTGCTTGGATAAGTTCGAGGCCAGTCTTAGCAACACAGTGAGACCCTGTCTACAAAAACTGAAGAAAAGTAATAATAGGGTATGTCCCTAAAAGCTGACATGTGAAAACAAATTAAATTAATATGTGAAAGTGTTTAGGAAGTGTATCTGGACTTAATCTGTGTTACTGCCTATTATTACTTGCTTTTCCAAACCAACAGCCTTTGGATAAGTTTTGCCTATTGTGAAAAAGCACTTCTAGAAAACAATTTTGAAAAGCAGAAACAATATAGATTTTGAA
This sequence comes from Octodon degus, assembly GCF_000260255.1. NCBI lineage: Eukaryota > Metazoa > Chordata > Mammalia > Rodentia > Octodontidae > Octodon > Octodon degus. Next base: position 3,613,265 of record NW_004524671.1, on the reverse strand, counting down.
TTTGGGCAGAAGTTTGAAGAGATAATTTATAAAATAAAACATTTAAATGACTACTGAGTATCTAAAAAGATGTTATACATCATTGGTCATATGGATAGCCAATAAATCAGCAATGAGACATTACCAGATGTGAGAAGAGAAAAAATAATAATAATGGGTAGAAAAGACTGCAAAGGTTAATGATGATTTGGAGAAAATGGAATTTTTGTACATTGTTGGTATAACTTTGAACACAAGACTGTAGGGAGACATTCTAGATGTAAATTATAACAGCAAATAAAATTTGAAACAACTCAAATATCCACCAATAGATTAAATCAATAAATTTTGATATAATCATAAAAAGAAAAACCAGAACTCATAGACAATGTAATAAGTCAAATATCAAAAAGAAAATATACAGGTAACAGTCAAACTAATCTGTTGCAATGGGAGATTGAGTGAAAGAGGAATAACTGGGAGAAAGTATGAGGGACATATGTGAAGAACTAAAAGTTACTTCTCTTGCTCTAGATAGTAGACACTGTGTGAAAGCCAATATGCTGAGTCTCTACTACATGAATGTTACACATCAATTAAAATAAATTGATAAAATAAACTATTTGACTTTAAAAATATTGTCCCTCAAAAATACCACCACACCTAGACATGGTGGTGCACACCTGTATCCTAGCACTTGGACGGCTAAGGCAGAAGGATCATGCATTTGAGGGTAGCCTGGACTAAAGTGGTACAACCCTGTCTCAAGAAGAAAAGACTCCTAACATCGTCATCCACTCCATGGATCAACTCAGATCTTTAGCCTCAACTTTCCCATCTGCTATGCTCACTCATCATTCATCTTCCAGCTCCTTAATTCCAGTGAAAAACTTAGAAGACCATTTGTCACCAAATATGGAGGACTCAGTTGCTTTTATTTACTTCTCAGGAGTATTTTCAACTTCCTCTCAAAGCCTGGTACAATTTTCAGGTCTTTCTTCCTCCTTCACTGGGATGATTCTTCCATTAGACTCATAACTGAGCAACAGTGTTCATTCTTCCTCAAACTTTCTTCGACTCCCCATGGTTGAGCAAAGTCCAGCCAATGTGCACATATTAAAAATCTCATTATTTCTGATGGAAAGGTATCAATTTTCTTATACTATAATCTGTCTAATTTTT
>NW_004524671.1:3600312-3609929 GCF_000260255.1 Octodon degus | reverse complement strand
TATTTTCACCTTCATCTTTATAATCAATGTACTATTTTATTAAGAAACTAAAGAAACAACAAGAATTAAATACCATACCTGGTGTCCAGGAAACAAAAATCAACTTAAAAATATTTAGCAAAAATACTTTTATTTTTCCCACCAATGCATATGTCTGAAATATAGATGAAAAGAAATAGACTTTTGAGTCAACTACACCAAGATTTACATTCCATTCTCTGAAGTCTGTGTAATTTGAGGTATCACATAATTACTTCGGGACTCCATTTTCTTGCCTACTAAATGGATATGTAACAATATCAACCACTGTGAAGGTTATGTGAGGTAGTGATTAAAACAATGCTTAACACTGAATCTCCTGCTGTTACTATTCATATTATCCCCCTTTATTGAAATGTTTCTGTTAACATTTATTTTATCCAAATTTCATCAGGATAAAATTTTCAGGGAGAAATCTGAAAGTGCTCACAAACACTGCGATTAGAGAGATTATACCTTGCGAAGGAATGTCAGCTCTAGTTCATTATTTCAGTACCTATTAATGTGTACAATCTTGCTTGGGCCTTGGGCTCCACACCTACTAAGGAGTGTGGAAGGAGATATGAATTTGGCTGAGCGTGAACAAAATTTGAAGCTGCTGCCTGGCATTTGATTACTTCAGCACATGTCAGAACTTGCATGGTCATGAGGTAGAGAAGAAAGTCAATACTGTCGCAAAATCCAGCATGCATTTCACTTTGCTCATCATTGTATAATAAGGTAGATAAGTTTTTCTGGTAGGTTATGGAAAGTCTTGTTTTTAATTTCTCAGAAGAACCTAATTTTAGACCTTTCATAATTTCCATGGGGTTCCTACCATTCTCTCTTCATGGTATCTGAAATGCTATTGTTTTACCCTTATTGAAATATAAATATCCATTTCAAAATAAATATTTTAATACTACTATGTAAGATTTAATTAATTTCGAGTCTATCTTGAGATAAGACAGAGGAGAGGAATTTCCAGCCCAACAAATTTCTACAACTGTAAAAACAAAAGCTATTCAAGTGAGAGGGAGTTTAAATGCAAGAGATTTCACCACTCTGGCTGCCCACTACCCAGTGACAACACATGCACCATATTTAAACAAATGTGCAATACTTACTCTGTCCAAAAGTGTACAACTTTGAATATCTGAAGAAAATGTCCTGAGGCATTTTGAGTCCCTGGGAAAAGAAAAAGATAGCTAATAGGTGATAGACAAGACAGACAGACACACACACACACACACACACACACACACACACACACACACAGATGATAGATAAGATTTCCACTTGAATAGTAGAGTGGGATTTTGTTTGTTTGGGTACTAGGGATCGAGCTCACGACCTTGTGTTTGCCAGGCAGGTGTTTATGCTGCTGAGTTATCTCCCCAGCCCTCGTAGGTGTATTTTTAATGACTAGCTACTTAACAACTAATTTGTGGACTATCAATACTCAAATTGTACAGTCACTCATATTGCAAACCTTTGAAGATCTCAGCAATATTCCTCCACTAAGGTTTATCCTATGGGTGCATGATCTAATTGAGATAGAACATAATTTCCCTACAAAATAAGTTAGTGCCAAACTCAAATCAAAACTTCTCTTACATTTAGGGATTTTTTTTACTACATTAAAGCATGTGCCTGTATAAGTGAGCCTGAATATATTTATATACAGTGCACTTCTCCTAACACACTTCAGTAGTATCTCCATGAACTGTATGTTTGGGATAAGACGAACAAATCTAAAGTCAAATGATCTATATGCATACTCATCCTATTTCTCAAGCTGGTTTAACATATTGTCTGTGTCTCAGTTTCCTCCCTATGAAACAAAATAATAATGATACCTACCCGTGGAGATTGTAGTATGTATTCAGTGACATATGTATACACCTTTGCTTTGTAAATTAAAGCACCCAATATTTTTAGTGCTGTGAATGTTTTGCACAATAGGTAAAGACATTTAAAAATGCTTTGTCCCTATGTAGAAATATAAACTCTGGTCATTAAATTATCTGTGTAAAATATAACTTGTAGAAAAGAAAACATAGTAATGTTATTCTGTATTTATACCTGAAGCATGGCCATTCAATCATGTAAGCCCATGTATAAAATGGAAAACGAGGTTCATTTGTCAAACTTCTCTACTGACTGATCAAGTTTGGACTATCAAGTTTGTCACTGGCAGATTCCCTGAAAAAGGATCCCACCTCTGGAAAGACTTGCACACACCACAGCATGTACAGTACACTTCCACAATGACATGTGACTGAGGCTGGCACCTCCTGGTTGGAGCGACATTCTTGTGGCCCTTCCTGAAGGACCACCATCCCAGCTACTACTCTGTACTAACTCTGGCCTACTGTGTTTTTACCCACTCTGTCCCTTATGTTATGATCCCTCACATCCTCTGTCCTGCCCCATGGAAATACAAACAGGAATTAAGCTCCTTCAGGGCAGGGCCTTTACTGAATTTTTTTGTTTGTTTGTTTGCAGCACCTGGAATAGTGCCTGGAATAGCATTTAATAAATAGACATCAAATAAATGAACAATACCCTTCCTTCCACTGTCTCAGCCAAATCTGTTGACACCATATATTGTGTGTTTCTTTCCAGAACTTTGAAAGCACTGGATCAATGACTCAACTTCTGACCCTGATTTCTCTCTGACAATCCAACTATTGGGTTTTGAAGTATTGAGGCCATTTCCCCAGAGCTGTGGAAATATGAGCTAACAGATTGTGAACTGCCAAAAGTCTCCTTCCAGCTCAGTCAGAACATTGTCAGTGACAGTAATGCTGACAGTTTTCACATCAGAAAATATAGGTATAATGTGGTTTCAGTTATTCATCTCCTCGGGTTGATGGGTGGAATTTTGAATATTGTTTTTAGACACTTGGCTGAGGTATCTAGAGTCATCCATTTCTTCCTTCTCCTGACAAAACTGCCATCAAACTGTCTTGAGAATCTCCCAGTACATGTAGCATAGACAGGTTATTGTTAGCATACTTCTAGACTGGCTTAAGTGTATGCTAGCATCAAGAATTTATGTTCAATTACTTACACCCACTCCTATCATTTCTTCTACTTTGTGGGTATAAACACATGCCTCTTTGTTCCTTTATGTACATGGACTTTTTACTACTGTTTAAAGTAAAATTTGGCAATCTTGTCAAAATGGTATGTCTGGCTATAGTGTTTTTCTGTGGGACACCAGACTCTTATGGTGAAATTAGTGGTTTAGTAAAGAAAATCTAACTCCCCTCAAAAGCATTTAAGACAAAATATAACAGGTGATCTGTAAATATTTAATTCCCATTTCTTTGTAGGGTAAAGATATAGGGGTGATGATGAGAGTAGGTATCTGTTATAGGAACCATAGTAAAGATACTATATCGTTTTATAAGCAGGAAGTTACTAGGCAAAATCCCTTAGGCATCAGAAAGTCAGATTTGGTGGCAGTGGCTCTTAGCCATCTTTCATATAAACTGTGTGTGTCCTAACCCTTGGGCTCTAATGTAAAAGTTGATGCACATTTATTAGCCTTGAAGGCCCCTCCCAGGCTGAAAAGCGAAGGCTCACAATCATGTATCATTAAGAGAGTTTTGTGTAGCTGGGGACCTGATTCCAATTACAAAAGTATCTGAACGAAGATTGTGGATTTACCTTTTTCCCCTTCAAAACTACTTAATAAAAAATCTGAATACAAATTCATTTAGGACAAATCTGGAAGTGTCTGAATTTCTGGGTTTTCTAGGGAAACAGAGTTAGTAGGTTATTTAGAAGACTGTGGGTGTATAGGCAGACATAGAGGCACGCTGAGGAACAGACTGGCTCACACATTATAGAAGCTAAAAGTCCCAACATCTGGAAGTGAACGACCCAGAAAAGGCAACAGTGGACTTTGATTTTAAGACAGCGCTCAAAGGCAGGAGACAGCCAGTGTCACACTCAGAGGCAAGCAGAGGGGAGGAATCTTCCTTCCTCAGATTTTACTCTGTTCAGTCGCTCAGTGGATAGGGCTGGAGGCACACACTTGGCAAGTGTACTCTATGCCACTTCCAGTGTCAGGCTTCCCAGTAACACTCTCACAGTCTCCTCCAGAGCACGGACCCACGTCCTGCTTGTGGGGACTCGGTAACTCAGACAAAGTAGACACCCAATAGTGACTATGTCAGCATTCGTAGCCCAGAACCAAAAGTTTAAGGGCAGGTTAATGATGGGTTTTCTCTGCCTTAATAAAAATTCTCCTAAGTCATCATGGTGGCAAGCCAATATGAAACAGGTCACCGGAGGCCATGTGCTATGCTCTACCTTCCTCCTCCTTGGTCAAATTACAGCTTCCTACTTCCTTTTCACAATATCCTGTCCTTATTTCTTCCTTCTGCCCAATAACTATCTTCCATGTTACACTTACTGCCCCCTAAACCTCACCTCCATCCTTGCCCTCTTCTAGCCTTTGTTAGTCCAGTCAGGCCTTTGAAGCTCTACATCTCTCCTTTCTCCTGGTCTTCTTGGTGCCTGCAGTAAAGGCCTCTTTTATCTTTCCTGTTTCTTTACTGAGGAAAAGAAAAACTTAACAGCTACAACATGCATTAAAGGGCCAGGAGGGGTTCCCTAGAAGGAGAAGCCTATGCCAGACATCTCAAAAGCAACATCCAGGAAGAGTTTTGGAAAGGTATGGACCTAGGATGAGGAGAAAACCTGAAGTCTCATGTCTGAAACACGAACTCTAGAGGAAAGTTGCTCTACATCTCCAGAAGCGCACTGACCACCCACCCATACTTTCAGGACAGGATCTCACTGTGAAGCCAAAAGGAAAATAAAGCCCAGAAATCTGTGTGATTTGCTCTTCAGGGTCATGAAAAATGAAGGCTCACTCTTCTTTCACTGACCCCTGAGAGCTGAAAAAATACTTCTTCCTCCCACGATGGAAACATCCAGGCACATGCCTTCTTTCTTTTTTCTTTTCTTTCTTTCTTTTTTTGGTGAAACCAGGGATTGATCTCAGACCCTTGCATTTGCCAGGGAAGCACTTATTCCACTGAGCCAACTCCCCAGCCCCAATGCCTTCTTGAAAAATAAATAATAACCGCAAAAGAGCACACATAGGAAGTATACGAGGTTATTTTAAAAAGACAATAATAAGGAAAACAAACATGAAACAAATAACATACACTATGGAGAAAGTACTATGAATGCATAGAATTTTGACTCAAACATTATTCAACACAAGATCATGAAGTACATGCCCTAAAAATTGGGAAAGATATTACAATATAGCAAAACAGTTAAAAAAAAAAACACGACTAGGAAGAAATCAGGAATCAGAATTAAAAAAAAAATCAGAAGAAAGACAAGTTAGAAGGGACATAAATAAAGCATTTTAAGACATTAATAAATAAAAGGTCTAAGTTCTAAAGTCCAGCTAAATAATATAAAACAGAACAAAAGGTAAAGAACTTATCAAAAAGAATTTCAGGTATAAAACTATTCAGGAAAGCCAGGAATGTTGGCACATGCACATAATCCCAGCAAGTGGGAGGCTGAGGCAGGAGGATTGCCAAGAGTTTGAAGCCAGTCTGGGCTACATAGTGATTTAAAGGCTAATCTAAACTACCCAGTGAGACCCTGTCTTAAAAAAACAACAAAACAACAATAAAAACAGTGTTGCTGCTATTCTTTAAACCAATTTAAATTTTAAACGTACTAGTTGTAGTGAAGTGTGGAAGAACATAGTTCTGGGGGGAAAAAAACAAGAACTATTAGGTTAAATAACATTAAAGTGGATGGCATTTCTAGAGATACACAAATCCCCTAACCTACAAATTTAAAAAAATAACAAATTTAACTGTATAAAGCTCAAAAGATTGTATCACACAGAACATCAAAATTAAAATAAAAACAGAATTATAAATATTAAAAAGTCAAAAGTTTAAAAAATATACATATAATGTTACAAAATGTATTTCATATTACAGAATTCTATCTAATATCCTCAATTCATAAAAATACAAATCACAACAATTCTGCAAACATATGCAGCATAACAATCATTGTTGAATTTTTTAAAAAGGCAAATCAATACTATATAGAGCTAAAGATCATCATTGTCAAGCAAAATAAAGCTATTCAGAAAGACAAACCGTCATATGTCCTCCCTCATTTGTGGAATCTAGTAGGGGTTTTCGGGGGGGATACGGTGAGAAAGCAGAGAGGATGGCTTAGAGAGATGGAACAGAGCCTGGGTGGGGAAGGAGAGGAGCTGATGACGACAGGGAAGGCAGAGATGATCAAAGTGAAATCTCTGTATATAGAAAAACATCACGAGGAAACTCATTAGAGTGTTCAACTAGTTTATGCCAATAAGGATAATTTCAAAACATTTTAAAAATACTGTACATTTTAAGGTTCATACAGTCATGAAAGTTTACCCTAAAAGCTGGGGCGAGTCCTCTCTTCCAGGAAACAAGGTAGCCAAAGAAGGGAAGGAGTAAAAGCTAGATTTAGTTTTTTTAAAAAAAAATTGCTTTATGAAAATGTGTTGGCTACTTGAAAATAATTGAGTGATTTAGCATAAAATTAACTCCAAAAATAAAGCATAAAAGATATGAAAATATTCTCAATGATTACTTACAATTTTTAATTATAACCATGGTGGCTCTACTTTAATTCTCCCATAGAACCTCCAGGGTCATGCTGCTTGAAATCCTGCTCTCAGCGGCAAGTGGCTCCCCAAAGCTGTGCGCTGAAGAAAAGACGGTGTGAAGAATGCAGCTGAGGTTCTTAGACACCCGTTCAGAAACTGAGCTACAGTGGGACAGGGGACTGGGGGACCCTCAGAAATTGTGTTTAATGATCGGTCTTCACTTCGGTGAAATAAAAATCTCCCCCACCAATGGGTCCTGTGGTAGATATTTCAAGATACACTCTTTAAATCTTATCAAATCTGGCAAATCCTAGATCCCCAAAACATTAATGGAACCACAGTTCCACTTTTTTAAACACTTTCTAAGAATGTTTCCTTCAACATTTGTTTAGTTAGTTAAGAGTTAAACAGTGAGGCTGTGTAACTTCCTTTCAAACAAATCCGGGAGAAGTTCTATTCCTTTCTCCATCAACAGACAAATTCACTTTATGGTGCTGCTGAGAACAGAACAATGACTGGATTTTAACTGACCATTTCTCTTCACAAAAGACTCTGCACTTGGAAGGGTGAAGAGGCCCCTCTTTGGGAATCTCAGCAAAGGAAAGAAAAATGCCTCCACCAAGGAAAACACACCATGTAATCTTTTAGTTCTTTTCACTGCCTTCGGTATGCTCACATCATGAAACAGTGAAATGTTCTACTGTGTGGTCTTAGTAATAAGCTATTCCATAAGATTTTTTTTAAACAAACACCAGTGCACCACATTTTGTAGCCTAGATGAAGGTTGTTTATTATCCCTACTTTGCTCCTTCTTCTGGTTCCTCATGCCTTGTTCCTTCTTAGTGAATAGTGTGTTATCAAGATTGAAAAGGGTATCTCTCTTCTTATGTGAAAGAATGAAAAGAAATCTATCTATGAGGAATATTGAAGATATTTCTTGGTGAGCAGTGGCCTTACTGGTACTTCATGTACCTGTTGAGGGAATGAACCTACACCACAAGAATCTGGAGTTCTATGCTTTCATCCTACAGTTTATAAAGATGACTGGAAAATTAGGTAACCATAAATAAATATCCTAAAACTTAAGTAACCTCAAGGAACCAAGACAAATGATTATATGCTACTTACTTGATAATGAATGAATAATATTTTGATTGAATCCAATAACTTAAGTTCTCCCATAGTATTTTTGCTTTGCCACACAGAGCATACATAATCTTTTAAATGTTAGTCCCCTCTGCAATGACCAGGGCTCAATCCCCGGCATGCCATGCCAGCTATGCACCTGGGGTGTGCTGAGATGGTAATTGAGACTGGGCGTGGTGGTGTGCACCTATAATCCCAGCGCTTGGGAGGCTGAAAACAGGAGGATCACTATGAATCCAATCTGTGTGGCGAGACCCTGTACACCCTGTACTAAAAACATTAAAAAAATAAAAATAAAAGTTAGTCCTCTCTCTCATTAAAATAGGAGAAAGAAACTTCCAAACTGAAAGATACCTGGGATGAATTCATGATCTCTAAAGCTGAAGATTGAATTTTAGGAATAACAGAGGTTAGGAGCACAATATGTTTATTGGGGGAAAGCAAATTTCTGTCCAAGAAAAGGACAGAAGGGGGCCTGAGTGGATTCCCAAGAAACCTGTCTTTTTAAGGGATTTTTATAGTGCAAAGCCATGTGATTGGGCAGGTCAATGGTGAAAAACATGGAATTCACTAGATGGGCATGAGGTGGGACAAAACTAGGGTCTACCAGTAAGATTACAAGCACAATTGCTCAGACAAAATTGATTAAATCAGGATCACACAGGGAAGCGAGTCACATAGCAAGGAGGCATGAATACAGGATGGGGCTTTTCCTGTAGGGGGTTGGCTACTCTTCCTGGCTTTCTCAAGGTGACAGATATTTAGAATATCAATCCTTGATGTTTATCCTTAGTGAGATGTGCATTTTTTTAATCTTTTGCCTTGAGGTCTAACCCACAGAGGGAGCGTCTCTCTCTCCTACAGTTTCAAGGCATCTTGTCTTCCATCCAGGCTCCTTTGAGCACCTAGCCCTATCTGACTGGCTAGAATATTTTTATCTAATTCAGCTGCCTCTAACAACATGATTTCAGATTAGGAATTACAGAACATGAACTCGGTGCACTGCACACACCCATTTTTGCAAACATAGTCTTTACATTTCAAACTAAAAGTATATAGAGACAGCTGGTGAGTCACCACCTAAGAAGTCTTCATCAGTCATGAGGCATCAGTCAGACTCCAACTTCCCTAGAAATCAATCTCTGCCAAACATAATTAGGGAAGTAAATACACCATCAAACATTATGTACCATAATCCTTCCATAATTCAAGGATTGAGGTGATAGCATTCAAGAAAATTGGCACCAAAATGTTTATGAGGAAAAGAGCTTATAACACATGAGCTTAACAAAACAAGCTCACCATAATTCCCCATTGAAATATTGGCCTTGGTATTTTTAAATTAGTGCTTGTCATCTTCTGGCAAATCACTGAATCCTTAAGTCTACCTTTCTATAAACTCTCAGTGACTTAGTTTATAAGCAAATCTTATTTCTTGAGTTACATATGTTCTCTGCAGAAGAAAGACTGGTAACAACATAATTTGCTAAAAACTGAGTAATTGATGTTTTACCCATGGTTGTGTGATTTCCTTATAGTCATCACAAAAGAAGGAGGGGGGCCAAATGACTGGGGGTTCAATCCCAGGGCCTGCCATGTAGGCCCTGTCCCCCGCCCCACCCCAACCCCCCGGGGCACACTGAGACAGCAATTGAGATTGGTCATGGTGGTGCACGCCTGTAATCCCAGTTCTTGGAAGTCTGTAAACAAGTGAATCATTATGAGTCCAATCTAGTAGTGAGATCCTGTACACCCTATAAAGCGTTCCCTAAAATATAAATAAATAAATAAA
>NW_004524671.1:3586971-3594957 GCF_000260255.1 Octodon degus | reverse complement strand
ACACACACACACACACACACACACACACGATAGCTAAGATAATTGTACTACTAATATGTGTTGGTTTGTTGAAGGAACAGTTAATGTTTGTTTGATCAATCTTATACGTACATCTGGTAATATGAGCAACTACTTTGAAGATACCAATATGTACTATAGTAACCATTGTTAATTTCCTATTACCTTGTTTTGAAATTCTGTACTATTTTTGTTTTTTGTTGTTTTGCTTATGTCTTTTTTGTTTCTTTGTTTAAATATTAGAATAGAGATTAAATTTCAAAAAAAAAAGTATGACCCAACCAGGAAATAATTAGCCTGGAAAACTAGAAATCAAGGATGCCAGCCCCATTCAGCCTATTCTTGTTTTATTGCCTTTAGAGAGCAGCCCCTGAGCAAGAAAATAGGAAAATACATGTATGAGTTACCCAGAATAATCAAATTCATAAAGACACAAGACATAATAAAATTTTCAAGTTATTGGGCTACAGAGTCTCAACTTGGGACAATGAGAAACCTCTGGAGGTGGGTAGTGGCGATGACCATACAACATTGGAAACAGAAATGTCACAGAGCTGTGGGCTTTGAAATGATTTAAATGGGAGCTGGGGCTAGATCAGTCACATTGCCACTTGCCTCACATGCATGAGGCCCAGGATTCATTCCCCAATACTGCTGGGGGGAGGGGGATTTAGGGTGGTATTTTTATGATATATTTTTTGCCATAATAAAAATTAAACTTTAAAAATAAAAAAAGAACTATGAAAACTTGTACTCCAAGAAATGAGAGCATCTGAAAAAAAGGTACAGATTTCTAGACATATTAATTACTAACACTGAACCAAAAGACAAAAACTGAGCAACCCAATAACCAGCAGTTAAATCAAGGCAGTAACAAAGATCCTACCAAATAAGAAAAGTTCAGACTCTAATTGATTCAATGTTGAATCCTACAGTAACTTCAGGGAAGATAAATACCAGTATGCCTTGAACTTTTTAATGAAATTGAGAAGCTAGGAATACTCCCAAACTCATTCCTGGAAGCTATCACTAGTATCGCCCTGACTTCCAAACCAGATAAATACTCAACTAAAAAGAAAAGCTGTAGGCAATCTCTCCTTTTTAGTTTTTTAAAAGAGAATACAAAATGATAAAAGAAAAAATTACATTAGAAATGATGCAGAATTTCACTGAGATAATGAGAATTTGACAATGGTTGATGCATTATATAATATAACTTCAATTAGTTGCTCAGATTATTAGATATAAACATGCAAATTTGGAAGAAAAAATAAAAGAACAAAAATTTAAGTATTATCTGTTCCTTTCAATATACCAGTAAACATCAGCAGTACAATTATCCAAGTTATCTTTTATATATACAGAAATATATATTTTCTCTTCTTTCTTTTGTCCTTTTCCTCATCCCAGGTTTTCCCTCACATTGAACAGATTCTTTCCCTTTCATAGTATTTCTTGTATCTTTCAGATTTTATTTACTGTTTCAAGTTCAGCCAATCCTTTTAATGAATATAGACACAAAAATCCTCAACAAGATACTGGAAAACAGAACTCAACAAACCAAGTAGTCAATCCAGGGATGCAAAGATGTTTCAACATATGCAAATCAATAAATGTAATTCATCACATAAACAGAAGCAAGAACAAAAATCCCATGATCATCTCAATAGATGCAGAGAAAAACTTTGACTAAAAACTCTGAAGTTAGTAGATATAGAAAGACTTTGTTGTAGCCTAATTAAAAGCACTTATGATACATTTATTACCAAAATTATATGAAATGGGGAAAAGCTGGAAGTTTTCCTTTAAAATCAGGAGCAAGACAAGGAGGCCAATAATTAATAATTAAATTTTTCTGCCATTATTGTGTGCATTTTCTCTATCTAGTAATTTTCTCTGCTCTTTCCCACCAGGTCTGCATTGGTACAGCATGACCACTCATGCATGGGTAGAGCTTCCCAGGTGTTCCGATTTGTTGTTGGATTCCCCACCCTCAACCTCAAGCCTTATGAAGTCATGGAGTGTGGTGTGTGTGTGTGTGTGTGTGTGTGTGTGTGTGTGTGTGTGTGTGTGAAACCAGAAGTTACAATTGATCCACTGTGTAGTGCTGGGATCATGGGTGGGTGCTATGCTCACCCAAGGTGAGGAGCCTGCATACCACATAAGGAACAGAGTGAGTCTTCTCTCCCTCCCTTTTGCTATTGCTGCTTTTGCTTCTCTTCTGCTACCATGATCTATTGCCCCTGTGCCACATCACCCTGGCTTGGAGCTGCTGGTTAGAGACTGAAACCTCTACAAAGTGTGAGCTACATACATCTTTCCTTCCTTAGTTGTAGGCATTGTGTATTTTGTCTCAGCAACAAGAGAAAAGTAACTAAGACACCAGGTGAGCAACTGCAAGTGCCAAGACCATTTGCAAGTCAGCGATGTCAGGCTCTAGAGTCTCAGTGTGTGGAGGCAATAGCTCCACACACTTCTCCCTTTCCAAGAACTGAAGGCTGCTATGCTCTGTGTGCCAGAGTCCAAGCCCTGTCCTGAGTCACACTCCTTGGCAAGGGCGGAGCATTTCTGAGTCAATGGCTATATCAGTCTTGCAGACTTGGACGAACAAGTCTTTTGGAAATCACAATTGAGGTTGGTTTTGTTTTTGTTTTTGTTTTTCCTTTTTCTAATATATGCCCTCTCTGTCATTATTTCAGGCAGACTCTGAAAAGTGAGCAACTAAAGTAAAGGACAGAAACTTTTTTTTTTTTCGATACCAAGGATTGAACTCAAGACCCTGAGCTTGCCAGGCAGGCACTTATTCTACTGAGCTATCTCCCTGGACCAAGCACAGAAACTTAAGTGAGAGATGCTAGTCAGTGAATTTGCAATAGGCAAGACTGAATTGAAAGTTGTGCCATCCTCTTACTTTCTCTTTTGCATTTTTTCATTTGGGTGCTACAAAAAAATCCTCAGTGCCTAGAAGCCTACTCTATGCACCCATGGAAATCTGTATTAGTTCTCATCTCCTTGTGTGAATTCAAAAGCAATGATCTGACCCCAGCAACTAATCCCACTCTTTCTCCTATAGCCTTTGTGTTTTAGGAAGGCATCTACCTGCTCTTTCATCCTAGGGCCTAATTCAGTTTCTGATTTCAGAAATTCCTACTCCAGCTGATGCTTTTAGCTTTATCCTAGGACCTAATTTCACAAATATTACCCTTCAAACAATGATGTAGTGATTGCTGTTTCTTTATCTAATTTTAAACCTCAAGAAATTACACTACCTTGCCAGCTTCAGCACTGTTCTGTGAGATGCTCAGATGAATTCCTGAGAGCTCTCACACCATTGCAAGCTAAATCATATGTTTGTTTCCCATTCTTATTGTACCAAGACTCACCATGGCTGATCCAGTGCCTGAGAAGACATTTTTCTATGTTATCTGCAGTGTCTATCCCCATCCCCTTCTGTCTGCCTGACACAGCCAGGTACCCAGCTTTCTTTACACAGATTTGTGGCACTGGGAGCACAGATTACTCTAGATTAGTCTTGGTCCACCAGCATCTCATTCACATTGCTTACATTTGAATAGATATGGACAGATTGAGCACAAGAAGTGATCCTAGCTAGAAGGACCTGAGCACAGTACACCAGAAGGGTTCCTGAGCCACTGTTGCTTACACCGAGAAAGAGAATACCATGAAGAGATGACCACTGGCCACTATTAGAACTGACTCTAGTGCCCCAAAACGTGGCAATGATCCTCCAACACCAAGATGAGCTGGGCCTACCCTGTCCCACAGCAAAGCCGCAGGTGCTGTTGGGCACCTGAACTCTCATTAGTCTAAAATGAGAAATACTGCATGAAGGATCTCACAAATGGTTGCCTCTATGGACATATTTCTGAAATAATAAATATTTTCAGTATAATCAGTAAATAAAATATGTTAAATATTAATTTTTTCAGTTTCTTTAAGGTGACTACAATCTTTTTATTTCCCCCTGGTTCCAGGGATCAAACTCAGGACCTTGTGTCTGCCAGGCAGGCACTTAAGCCGCTGAGCTATCTCCCCTACAATCAAATTTCTAATTTCATGTGTGGTTCATACTGTTTGTTTGTTGGACATTTTGGAGCCAAAATGAAGACAAAGCCCAAGTCCCCAAAATTTAATCCTGAGTGATATCATTTCTCCACCAGTCACAATGCTAGAGTTTTCTAGCTCAGGACTGCTTTCTGTGGGGGACAGGAAGTCTCTCTTATGATCTAAGCTAATGAAAGCTGAGCTCCCCTTTACTTCCAGGTAAAAATTCTGGATCTAGTCCTTTAGTTGCCTTATTTGGAGAGGCCACTTGGACTATGTGAGTCTCACCAAGGCACACACACACACACACACACAACTTTACCAAAACACAAATCCTGCCATCCTGAGCAAAGTCTTGGATATGCAAAGTAAAAACACTGAGTCTGAGATCTTGGCCTTCTTTCCCTTCATTTTTAAATCTGGAATAATGACAACACTTACTTCACCAGAATAATGTAAGCTTTGTCACTTAGACATTGCATTAGCTTGCAAAAGCTGCCAAAACAAAGCACCACCATGAAGCCCATTGTCTCACAGTGCTAGAGGCTGGAACTTAGAGACCCAAGTGGCAGTAGGCTTGGTTTGCTCTAAGAGTGTTGAGGAAACATCTGCTCCCTGTGGTGTGCAGGGAATCTTTGGCATCTGGTGGCTTATAGTTGCTACACTTCAGTTTCTGCCTCTGTTACCAAAGGCACAGTCACTGTGTTCATGCCTATGTCTTCTCTCACAAGGAAACAGTGAGACTGCTCCAGGGCCACCTGGCTGATTTTATCTTAACTTGGTCATCCATGCAGGTCATATTTCCAGATAAAAATCACAGGCATTAGGGCTTAGAACTTCAGTATATCTTTGGGGAGATATAATTCAGCCCATCATCAATATTAAATAATTGTTTATTGACCTGAATAACTGCAAGCCTTTACACAGCCTATGTGCTACATGATAATAAAAGTAGTGCATGTCCCTCTTGTCCACAAGATGCCTAGGGCATTCAGGAAGCAAACATTTTCATTCACTGGGTACTTAGAGTGAGGTCAGAGAAAAAGTTGTTACAAACGCCCTCCATCTTTCCCGGCTTATCTTTGTCCTGGATGAGCTGTGTGGGCTGACCTCCTCCTGTGGGGGGGGGGGCTCCCGCATCCTGCTGGGCCAGCAGCTCTCTCACCTCACTAATGCCAGCAAACAGACTTGGAGGTTGGAGAGCTAAAGGGAAACCACCACCACAAATCGCAGTTCAGTGGAAGCTGGCTTTACACGTAAGTGTAAACTACTTAAGTTTAAAGAATTAATGTATTCAGGGATATAGGTCAGTGGCACAACACCTGCCTGGCAAACACAAGGGCCTAAGTTTAGTTCTTGGTACAAAAAAAAAGCCCCACAGAATTAATTGATACCCTCCAATACACCTTAACATCAAAAAATTTTACAACTGCTACTATTCATTATACAGTCTTCTGTGTAGTACATTTTCCTATATCAAACATGCATATTTTTTTCCAATACTCCTGTTTTTGTTTTTCAGAAATAAAAAGGCATGGAGTTCTTATGCTTTCTCTTACGGAATGGAAGTCTCCCTCATAACTGATATCAGACAGAAACAGAGTTGGAAGCAGAGGTTTTGTGCTTTGGTTCCTCAGATTAATCCTTTTCCCCATTGGCCAGAAGTATTGCTTTTCTGTGTGCTACGCAGTCTAGCCCTAACTGAACAGGGTGACATGCAAAACAAGATTATGAAAGCCTCCTTGCTTCTGATCCAGACTCAAGTCCCACACAAACCTCAGTGCCTCTTCCTGTTTTCCAAAGGGTTTTTGTTATTGTTTGTTTGTTTGTTTGTTTGTTTGTTTGTTTTGCAGAACCGGGGATTAAACTCAAGCCCTTGCGCTTGCCAGGGAAGCACTTATTCTACTGAGCCATCTCCCCGGCCCCTCAAAGATGTTTCAAGCTGCCGAGACCCTTAGTTGTCTACTTTCCAAGTGGAGCAGAGAGGTTCCATGTGGAAATAAAATAAAGTCAGGTAATATTCCTTAGGCTGGATGAGGCTTCTGGAGCTGGGACAGTCTCTCCCCTCAGGGCTAATCCCCAGGTCAAACCTGCAGTGAATGTGGCATTAACCTCCTGGAGCAGAAGAGGCAACAGAAACACAGGAAAGCTCAGCAACTTTCCCTAGAAAATAAATGGCCAAAATAAATCAAAAATGGAGCCAGAATTATACTCTAAAGCCTGTCTCCTCATTTTCTCTTTTATCACAGCACTCATACAGTGAGGAATAGTTTTCAGTTCATCAGCCAAATAAAAAGTAACCTCAATATCCACTTTCATTATAAACATGGTAAAAGCTAGAAAATGCTCTCATTGTTTGAAAAATTATTACGTAAGTACACTTTCTGCTTCTGTTTTGAGTGATAATCCACAAACCTCCTAGGCCCTAGAAAGAAATTCTAAATCTTACAAGATAAGGAAAGAACACTATCTTACCTGTTTTATTTTTTTTTTTCTCCAGTGCTAGGGATTCAACTCAGGGCTTCATACACATTAGTCAAAAGCTTTATTACTAAACTTCATCCTCAGCCCTTACATGACATTTTTTAAAATAAAAATTTATAATTAAACTCATACTTAATTGAACTCAACCAAAAACCTGAATAAATTCTACAGTAGGAAACTGTGATCAGAAAACTATCACCCATAGTTCAAACTCTGACTATTGACTATCTTGTTACAGTCTACAAGCTAAGAATACTATTTCTTGTGCATTGATGTTCAAATTTCAGTATCAAATAAATTTTTGAATACTACCATGCTCGCTTGGCTATGTATCGTCTTCAACTTTGAGTTACAATAGCAGACTTCAATAGTTACAAAATGCTCTAAGTTTTCAAATAATAATTACAACTTGGCCTTTTAGCACAAAAAGTTTGCCAAGCCCTGTTGTTCAGCTTGCTGTGGAAGAATCATTAAATGTGTCCAGGATAGAGCATCATCTTTTCTTTTAGAGAAATACACTCTAGGAGAGGGACAGGATGAACATAATCCTCTTAAGGGTGAGCAAAGCAAAGTCACTGTTAAAAGAGATGCTTGAGCTCCATGATTCTTTGGGTGAAGGGAGATACAATAAGGCATAGAGAAAGGACCTGTTCTTCTATCCTCTCTTGGTTTATACCATAGCTGAGCATCAAGGTGGTGCGCACAGGGCTACTTTGACTTTTCTTTATTCTGCCTCATATAAATATACACACAAGACAATCAAAGTATTTTTAGAGATGTCTTTATTCTCAAATTTCTGTTTTTATTTCCTCCTTAAAATACTCCAGCTAAGTCAAGGTCCTATCTGTCTCACACATCACCCATAGATTCAAAAGAATTTAAGACATTCTTTAATATAAGACTTTCATTTTACACATGCAAAGACTGAACTCACAAAGAGAAGGAGAGTTTCTCAAGTTGAAGCAACTGATGAACACCTGAGATGCAGTGAGGGGCTGCTGTGATTCATAGAGCTTCTACTTCTGCACACACTGTCCAGTTTTTCTCTCACAAGGGTCCCGTGAGGTAGATATTACCTGCATTTCACAAATATAAAACCTAGAAGTTCCCACGAAGTAAAAAAATTGTCTACATTCTCACAATTCTATTAGAAGACAAAAACTAAAATGAAGACTTCAAATCCTATAATTACTCTAACATCTTTTCAAGACTTGCTATGCGGATTTTTTCCCCAAGCCATATAATTCACTTAGATAAAACAGGGTGCACAGCTCCAAAACCAAAGAACACTGACGGAAGCTGTGGTTTCTCAAAGCACCACACGCCTACCTTGCCCTTGGCGCAGTTTGAGCAAGCTTAATGGGGACATTGGTCATTGATAAATCTGACTTTGTCATTCTGTCCATAAATTAAATTGTG
>NW_004524671.1:3584032-3586871 GCF_000260255.1 Octodon degus | reverse complement strand
TAAAATATAAATAAATAAATAAATAAATAAATAAATAAATAACAGCTCAGCGGATTAAAATGCCTGCTTAGGCAGTCGCAGGGGCCAGGAGTTCAATCCTCAGGCAGGCCATGCTGGCCCCGTCCCCTGGGCTCACTGAGACAGCTTTTAAGACTGGGCATGGTGGCTTGAGCCTGTAATCCCAGCACATGGGAGGCTATAAACAGCGGGATAACTACAAGTCAGATCTACCCACTGAGCTCCTGTAGACCCTGTAGACCCTGTCCTAAATAAAATAAAATAAATCATATGTGATAGATGTATTAGTTTCTTTTCTTCTTTTTTTAAAATTTATGTATTTGTTATGCGGTCTCACTACACAGCTTGGACTCCTAGTGATCCTCCTGTTTTCAGCCTCCCCAGCACTGGGATTACAGGCCCGCACCACCACGCCTGACTTGTGAGCTTCAGGGGCAGGGTTGGTGCGGCATGCCAGACCTGGGATCAAACCCTGGTCCCCGTGCTTGCCAAAGTAGGCACTTAGTCCGCTGACCTATCTCGCTGGCCCTAGATGTATTACTTTCTTATCGCTGCTATAACAAACTACAAATTTAGTGGCTTCGAAGAACTCACTTTTTTTCCCCTTACTTTTATGGTGGCCAGATATGTAAAATGAAACTGATGGGACTAAAAACAACGTATTCGGAGTGTTAGTCCTTTCTAGTATCCAGAGAAGAATCTGTTTCTTTTCCAACTTCTGGTGATAGCAGTCCTTAATTGAATGATTGAATCACTCTAATCAAACTGCATTCTCCTGCATCATCAAACAACTTCCTCTGTTTCTCCTTCTCTTATAAATATATCTGTGATTAGTATTAAGCCCCATAGTGGTAATCTCTCTGTCCCCAAAACCTGAATCACATCTACAAATTGCCTTCCCCATAAGGCAATGTACACATTTATAGGATGTTAAAATTTTTCAGGGCATTATTCAGATATGACAGGTGGTATTGTCTTGTCATAAATGTAAAAATAAAAGTCAAAAGCTGATAAGCTATTTGTCCCCTTTCATGGAGCTCTTATAGGCATTATCCAAAGTTAATGTTGATTGCCTTATACAAGGCAAAATGTTTTATACTTGAGGACCATTTAAAGATTTTATTATGTTTTATTTTTAAATATCTATAGAAAAATTTTAAATTTAATACGTGACTTGAAACCTTTATTCTTAATGGATGCAATCATGTGCTTTGAGGGCATGAAATAAAGTCTGGGATATATAGAAATGTTTCATGAACTAAAAGGGAATAAAATTTTCACTCCCTTTCCATAAAGACTAAGATTTCTCTGGATTTACTTAGTAAAATAATCAAGTACATGAATGTAAAATTATTGACTGTAAATAATTGGTAAATATTTCCTTTGAAATCCAATTAGAATTGTTACAGGACATACCTTAAGGGCATTTCTCCTGGATTTGAATCTAAGAGATGTCTTACAGGCCTAGAAATAGGGGGAAAAGATAGAGCAAAATTAGGAAGAAGCTACCCTGGTTAATCTTAGGTCTGTCAACCTTACTTTCTTTAATTAAAGGCACACTTGCATTTCTTTGCTTTGGGGGTAGTGAGAGACAATCCATCTGGGCATACTGTCTTCTCTGCCACTGAAATTTCATTTGAAAATGACTAGACTCAAGTTGAGAGGGTGTAATTGCTTGTGTGTCTGTAACACTAGGGTGTGTGTGTGCACATGACACAGAGAGAAATAAGCAAGAAAGACAAAAGGAGAGACGAAAAGTTTGAATCTCTACATGATTGGCTCCTCCATCCTTTTTTCCATCTCCAGGAGAGTTGCCTCTAGACAACTTACAGACCTCAGTCACTGTGAACTATAAAGCTGGTCAGAGCAAGGGGATGAGATCCACCCCACACAGCACGCTCAAACACTCTCACCAGTCACTAGGTCTCCCTAGCAAACTTCATCCTCGAGGGTGCTAGGCTGTCCTCACAGCAATAAACACTCCAAGCCCTCTCAGCACCAGACATTTCGCCCTTTGCTGGAAGCCACATGTGCAGCACTTCTCTTGCGACTCCAAACACTCACTGGTTGGGGAAGAAACAGTGACAAACACTGTTAATTTTTCAAAAAACTGCTCAGAAAATACATATTCTATGAATTTATTCAGTTTTGAAGTTGTTGCCAGAGCATCATCTCTAGTGGAACTTCTGCTCAACCTTATTCATGGATGTTTGCTTTTATAATTGTAGAGGTGCACGGAAACTTCCCCCATGGCCAAGAGCCCCAGGGTGAACACCCCATCACCCAACTCACACTTCAAGTATTGTAATAGTTACCACTATTATAAATGTTCTCCTCCAGGTCACTGTGTAGCAATAAATACTATTGGCTATGGACCACCAGGAAACTTGGGTAGTCTAGCCTCAACCAGGCCCTTAGAAGTGCTTCAGATACTGGAAGTAATTCCATAAATATGAACTTGCACCAAACTATAGAGTAGGTAAATCTAACTCCTTGAAGTTAATTAATTAACTTGTTAATATATTTATTCCTCCTTCTGTTAGTATAAGAGAAGCTGGGGAGATAGCTCAGTAGGATAAGCACCTGCCTGGCAAGTGTAAGGTCCTGAGTTCAATCCCCAGTACTGGAAAAAAAAAATAAGTTGCATTACCTCCCTTAAGATTTATTTGTAGGGGCTGGAGAGATGGCTCAGTGGTCTAAAGCACCTACTTAGAACAAGCTTAGCAAAGCATCAGGGACCGCGGTTCGATCCCCCAGCACCACATGCCAGCCAGCCCCGCCCCCTGGTGGGCTGAGCTGGCCACACACACACACCACTCTC
>NW_004524671.1:3581367-3583932 GCF_000260255.1 Octodon degus | reverse complement strand
TAACTAAGATAATTGTAATACTAATTCCTATTGGTTGATTGAAAGGAACAGTTAATGCTTAGTTTTTTGACCAATTTTACATGCCTATATCTGGTAATCTGAACACCTGTTTTGAAGACAACAATATGCAACACAACAACCATTGTTGAATTCCTAACATCTTGTTTTTTGAAATTCTACATTGTCTCTAATGTACTTTTTTTGCTACTTTTCATTCTCTTTAAAATATAAAACAACAATAATACATGATTCTGCTATGGGTTGGATAGGTTTCTCCCTTGAAAGTTTATGGGCTGGAAACTCAGTCCACACTGTGATTATATTAAGATATAGAGGGACCTCGAAGAAATAGACAAGTGATTGAGTCACGGGGCTGCCACCCTCTCAATTGATTAATGCCAGTTTCATAGCAGGGCTAGGTCTCATAGGATTGGCTTAGTTACCACCAGGGCAGACTGTTATAAATTGAGCCTGGCACCTCCCCCTTGTCTGTCACAACACGCTCCTTTCCACTCTGCTTCTCCACCCATGACTTGATGGGTCATGAACTCCTCACCAGAAGTTAGCCAGTGTGACTGCCTAAGCGTGACTAGAACCATAATGAAATAAACCTCCCTTTTGAATGAGTTACCTACCTCAAGTATTTTGTTAGAGCAACACAAAATAGACCAAGATAAGCTCTAAAACAGTGATTTTGATGCAAATCTGGCCCACAGCCTGGTTTTTACAGATAAAGTCCTATTGGAACATAGCCACATTCCCTGTTTACATGCTGTTTAAGGCTTCTTTTGTGTACCACAATGGCAGAGTTGAATAGTAGCAACCTGGCCTACAAAATTATAATTACTGTGTGGCCTTTCATGGAAAAATTTGTGGATGCCAGTCCAAAAGGAAACACTTATTTTCTTATTAATTGTCCTATTGACTCTGAATGTAATTGCAAAATAGAAATTCCAGAAATGTTTATGAGCGCCAGTAGTATAACATCAATTATAGAAATGCCTTGGGAGAAATAATTCTCATGTGGAAGGCTATGTTCCATGAGATTGGCTAGAAGTCAGTTGCTCATATCCTAACTCTTTAAAGAAAGTGAAAATACAAGAGCTGGGCCTATAGCTCAGCAGCACAGTGCCTGACTGGCAAGTGTGAGGTCCTGAGTTCAGTTTCCAGTACGGGAAAAAAAAAACCCTTGAAACACAAATTACACACTAGGAGAAAATACTTGCTAATACAAGATTAATGCCCAGAATAAATACAAAACTACAACAAGTAGATAACAATAATATAAAACATATTAACATGAACATATTAATATGGGCAATATGAACATGAATATTAAGAATATGAACATGTTAAGAAATTGAGAGTAATATAAAACATATTAAAAATATAAGCAAAAGATATGCTCAGGCAGGTCTCACCAAAGACAACACCCTAAATATCTAGTGGACATATGAAAATGGTCCTTACCTCAGTAACCATCAAAGAAATGCAACTTAGAGCAGCAGGATACCATTTTACCCTCCAAATCACTGGAAAATATAACAACTTCAAATGGTAACAAGAATGAGAGAAAACAGGAATGCTGTTGCTAGTGAGTATGCAATTTAAATTAGCATTCTGAGAAACAATTTGGTCATTCCTCCTCAGCGTGACTCTACAAATGCATATATTTTATTATCTGGCAGCCCCATTTCTAGAAATGTCCCTGAGAGAACTGCCTATGTATTTCCCTTGCTCATAAGGAGACCGTCCAAAGATGTTCACTGCTGAAAGAAAGGGAAGCAGCCTGCAGTAGCAGACTACATCATGGAAAAAGAAACAACTCATATTCGTAAAAATATATAAGAGTTAGAATGAATGAAGTACTTTTGCCCGGATAAATCCAAAAACACGATGGTGAATTACAAAGCAATTGATGGTAGATTACACAGTAGCATATGATTTGTGAAAAATTTTTAAATACATAAAATTGCATTTTGATAGACAGTTGTGTGGTCAAGTTATAAATACAAGTAAAATCAAAGTAAATTAAAAATTAATACAGCATGCAGACTGACATCAGATGACATTTATCCTATGAGAAGTGAGGAGGCGGAGCACAGCGCAGCTGTATCTGAGCTGTAATGTCACGGTGCTTTCTACAAAACAGAATGGCTGAAATTAAGTATGGCAAAATACTTATGAACTAGTTCTGAGTGGTTGACAAGTAGATATCTGTTCATTATGGTTTATTTTGGTGTTTTCTGAATGTTTGAATATATGCTTGTATATATTTATGTCCTATATAGAGATATAGATAGAAATACAGATATAGATATAGTTATGCCTGCACCACATAACAGTGTTTGGGTCAGTTATGGACTGCACGGAAGACAATGACCTTATAAGAGGTCACTTACCGTGTACTGCTCTTGCAGCAGTACATTATACGAGGTGGTATAATTACCATCTAGTTGCATGATAATGAAATCATCTAACAATATACTCATAAGGAATAATTCCCACCATGAAGCAACTCATGAGTCTACGTGTCAACATATGTATGTATGTATGTATGTATGT
>NW_004524671.1:3571125-3581068 GCF_000260255.1 Octodon degus | reverse complement strand
TTGAACCGCGGTCCCTGTGTTTTGCTTAGTTTAGCTTGTTCTAAGCTTGTTTTGCTTAGCTTAGCTTGTTCAGTGGTGCTTTAGACCACTGAGCCATCTCACCAGCCCCCTCTTTTTTCTTTTAAAGAGAATTAAAAATAATAATAAAACATTTGCAATCATACAGAATTTCAAAAAACAAGATGATAGGAACTCAATAATGGTTGTCAGATTGCATATTGTTGTTTTCAAAGTAATTGTTCAGATGACCAGATATAAGAGTGTAAAACCGCTTAAAAATTTAAGCACTAACTGATCCTTTCAATAAACCAATAGAAATTAGTAGTACAACTATCTTAGCTATCTTATTCTTATGATTTATGTTCTTGCCTTGGATTTTTGAAGAAGGGAAATGATCTATGGACCTCAAGCAGGTGTCTAACTCCTTGCTTCCCAGGAGGTTACTGCTCTACATCATCAAAACCTGCATATATCTTGAGATGCCAATTCATGATTAAGCACCACCCTCCTTCTCCTGTGACTCTTCTTTCCTTCCATTGCATCTGAACATAGAGGCACCCAAGAGCCAGGACAGCTCAATGGCTGCAGGGTGCTCCTACCACAGTGTGGGTGCTGTCCACGGTCGTGCAGCACAGTCTCTTTCTCATAGTGCATCTCCCAGAGTGGGCTAACCACCTTCTACCCACACGTTCCCCTATCGCTGCATGTGTCCCTTCTCACCACCTACAATAATCACAATTATTCCACAATCAGCATTAAAATATGATGTCTGTCTGTCCCTCTAGACTCAAGGCTCAGAAGGGAGGACTCTAGACTTGTACACAACAGTGCCTGCAAAGCTAAGCTCTATGTCTAGAAGAGAAAATTCCACCCATTATTTGTACAATGAACACCTTCTGAAGTGCAGAGAGCTCTTTCTTGAATCAAACTCTGGGCCTGAACAAAGACATGGTCTTTGGCTGTTTGATGTACATACTATAATGGACAATGGATTAATCCAAATCTCGAGGTCTGATTTCCATCACTGGCTTTACCACTTCTCAGGTGTTGGACTCTAAGGGAAGTCTGTGAGCCTCCAGTGAGAAAGAACCTAGTGATTCTAGATTGTTCTGTCACTGACTGGCAATGTAGTCATAAACAATTTATTTAACCTCTGATTTTGTCTTCTATCAAAAAAGATAAATGAAAAAAAAAGTACTCATTGTACTTTTAGTGTGCGTCACAGTGGGCATTATTATACATGTGGAAGAACACCAACTAGGGATCTGGGTTACATGAAGTCTTCACAAAATATGGGGGAGAAGGAAGAAAATACAAAGACGCTTATAGCTCAGAAACTATAACACAATCTTGTATTATTATTCTGTGTAAAATATAATCTGAGCTCAGCAGGAAATGCAGAGATGAAAGACCTGTTCCTTGTCCTCAAGCAGCCTGCAGTCTCAGAGGGAGGAAAGTATGCACAGGTGCTGAGAAGCAAAGGCACGATCCAGCAGTCAGACTGCAGGATTTACCCAAAGGAAGTTGAAAACTAAGTTCACACAAAAATCCTGCTCACAGATGTCAGCAGCACTTTGACTTACAATTGTCAAAATGTGGAAGCAAGCAAGATGTTCTTCCATAGGTAAAGAAACAGCAGTGTACCCAAAGAAGGGAAGGGTATTCAGCCACTATAAAGAATTGAGCAATCAAATCATTAAGACACCGAAAACACTTCAATACATATAAGTCAAAGAGGCTAGTCAGAAAAGGCTCCATGAAACATAATTGCAGAAGTTGTCAAACCTTCTAAAGAAAGCAAGACTCTGGAGATGGTAAAAAGGTCATAGGACACTGGCAGTGAGGGAGGGGCTGCATTTAGGCAGCATACAGGGGCTTGATACTTGCTCTCTGCTCTGCTTCATATTGCTATGAACCTAATATTGCTCAACAAATATAAAGATTATATAAGGAGTAGCACGAATAATGGAAGGCCGTTCTCAGTGTCACGTTTGTCCAGTAGACTGAAGTGTTAAAGGAGATCTGTATAACCAGGATTAGCTGGGAAGCTGAGGCAGGAAGATTGCTGAGTATTCAAGACCAGCCTGGGCTACATAGTGAGCTCAAGGTCAGCCTGAGCTACATAGCGAGACCCTGCCCCAAACAAAACAACGACCAAAACCACAGCCATCAACCAAAAGCAATATCGACTCAGACAAGAGGAAAAAAGAGTCTGTGAACCCAGAACAAGCCAGGAAGCCTATCAACTGCCACTACCCAAATGCTGCTCTGGAGGGAGAAGAGCACCCTCTCCTCCAGAACATATAATATTTAAAAGGCAATTATCCAAACTGTCTGCACTAAAAAGAGCAGTAAACATTCATCTCAATAAAAACTCCTTAAATACAGAAATATTTAGCATGCCCAGACTGGCTTCTCTTGGTTATCTTTTTGTTAAATATTCAATGCAGTAAGTACAATTTACTTCTCCATTAAAAAAAAAATCTTTTTTTCCATTCTGTTTTGGTTTGTGGGTTTTTGTTGTCATTTCTTCCTAAAGCGCCGTTTCCTCACATTTGCATCTCCCAGCCTTTTTAATGTGATATTCCATTTAAGCTGCCTTTTAATTGTATGTGCTGCCTTGGCAGAACATGACCGATGGTACTCGCGTTAATTAGGGCTCCCGTCAGCAGCCCGTGCCAGCTGGAAACTGAGAAACAAGCGTAAATTATTCTGTCATCAATCAGCTCGAAAATGTTTGAATCACTAATTAGTTTGCAATTTGGGTGACAGTTTATCTGACGCAGGCGGTGTCAGAAACTTCAGATCTTAGATGAATAATTTGCCAGGAACAAGCACAGATTCCCTGCTTTTAAATACATGAAGGTTTATCTGCATGTTGAAAGGTGGCTCGGCAGTCTTCATTAACTTCCAACTGGGACTATGTAAATCAGGAATCAGTGTGAGCCTCTTCAGGCCACGGTGGCTTAGCAGATGATATTTAGAAAGAGAAAGCCTCTTTCTTCTTCTTTTTTTATTAATAATTCATAAACTGATAGACAAGGATGTTTGGGCTTTAACAGCTTTTAAAAAAATCACAATGGTTTTCAAAAAAAAAAGCAATCAGCCCCCTTTTACATGAAAATTAGTTGTGCTGCATCTTGCTGTTTTAACTGATTTATTCTCCTCCACTGTCATGTGACTAGAATGTGAAGCGCGGAGTGATTATTAGCCCTTGTCCTTTCAAGAAGGATCATTATTGGGGTTTTATTAAATGGCAGTCTTATGTCTCCGCTTAAAGGGAAAGGTGTATTGACTAGAATAAGGGAAGGAGGGAAGAATACATAGTAAAATTAGAAAAGACAAATTTGCGTCTAAAAGCATCATAAAATTGATCATTTATCCAGTTACGGATGCCACCATAGCCCCCAGTTATTGGAATAAAGGAGCAGAGTGGGGTAATAAGTCCCCATATTAGCTGCCAGTGGGAGGAAATGTCATCAGGGAGATGCTTTAGGAGGAAAGCGATCTGGACCTGCCACACCATTAACCTTGCGTCTGCGGGCCACGCATGCCGGCCACATAGAAGATCAAGGGTAGAGGAGATTACCACCTTGCAACTTTGTGGGTAAGAAGCCGAGTCAGTCTACCCTGCTCATGGTAATAGGCCTTGTGAGCCAAGAGTGGCAAAACATATGCTGTCCACCTCTATGATGGAAAAGGAAAACAAAGGCCTAAGGAGCTCAGACTGCACCCTGCCTCTTCAGCTCCTGGGGCAGGGGAAGCTGTCTAGAAGAAATCAGAAGCCAGCGAAGTCTTGCAGAAACTGATGAACAGAGACCGTGCAGCTGTGGACAGGGCGGACTCTACAGCTGGGCCGCATGTGGAGGACTCAGCATCTAGGAAGGAGAAGGGGATGTGAGAAAAAGCTGCAAACTTTAGAACGTATCATTATTTCTCGCAAATCAAGGCTGTGTGTGTGTGTGTGTGTGTGTGTGTGTGTGTGTGTGTGTGTACATGCACGCATGCGTGCGCTGGAGATTGAACCCAGGGCCTTCATACTTAGCTACCTCCCCAGTTCAGGCTGGATGCTGACTTGTGTTTCTCCTGCTTCAATTCCAATGCTGGGATTATTTGTAATAATAATAATCCCACTGTTCTCAGCTCAAGGTGTTTCCAGGCAATCTCTGGTAGCACCAAAGTCATCCCGCCAATGAGTCTTCCAAACAAAATTTTGGTTCAGTACCTCCTGCTGCTGTCTGGATCAATTTTTCCTCCAAACCTCATGTTGGAATATAATTGAAATAGTAACAATGTTATAAAGCAGGAGCCCAGAGAGGGGATTGGGCCATGCAGGCTTCACGCTGGGAATGGTGCTCTTCCTCTAAGGCCAGTTCTAACTACCTCATCCTGTTTCCTGATAAGGCTAGTGCTCCATGTCTCCTGTGGACACAGCCTTCGAGCAGTTCTCTTGACCACAGAGACAAGACCCCTGCCAGGCACCATAATTGTCTATGTCTTGATCAGGAAATTTCTGGGTCCAGAACCATGAAAAATAAATCTCTAGTTTTTGTAAATTTCTTAATGTGTGGTTTCTGTTTTGGCAATAGAAACCAAATGAAGAAACAATCCCTGGCCAACACTTTGTTAATAATCTACAACTTGTATCTGTGTTAACAAAACTCCTACTCAGCACTTCTTTCCCCCCTTTTCATCCCTTCTCCACTTGCCCTGAGCCCCATTGAGAACCACTGGAACTCACTGTAAAGCAGATAAATGAATGGAAAGGAAGGAGGTTCTCTTTGGCAAGAACAGTAAAAACACTAAGGGATAGGAAGCCCAGGATCTTCATAAAGTACTAGGAGGATGGTGGGAAAAAATTCACTAATAAGTTTCACTTAAAAGTTGACTATAAATTTCACAAAACATAGGACATTTGTATTGCAGGATGGAAGGTTTATCCTGTGGATAATAATGTGCTATTCAAGTTTTTCTAAAGAAGAAATAATTCAATGTATCAGTTAACTAAAGTGTACATTAGCTATTATGTGGCTAATATTATTTTAATATTCCTAAATATCTTTTCCCCTGATCTGCCAAAGTTTCTCATTTAATTAAAGAAAAATTTGTAGTAACTTTTTGTAAAAGCATCAATACAAAAAACTGAAAAGACAAGCTATATCTAAACAGAAAATGTTTGCAACGAATGTAACAAAGGACTATTATCCGAAGTATATAAAGAACTCGCAAAACTCAACAGTAAAAACAATAATCCAAACAGATTAGGAGTGAATCCCCAAAAGTGAAATTTGCAGAAGAAAAATAAACATATGAGAAGGTGCTCAACATTATTTGCCACTGGGGAAACACAAGTTAAAGCCATAATGAGATCTCAGGTCAGACCTATCAGAATGAATAAACAACAGAGTTCATCAGAGCCAAAGAGGAGAGAGACTCTACCACTATTTCAATCCTGTTCTACTTGAGTGCTTCTGGAAGGAATCAGGCCCACAAGCTGAAATATCACATGCTTTCTTTTGTATGAGAAATCAATTTCATGAATAAAGAACAAAATAAAAGATAGATAATACAGAATAAGGAGACAGATCTTTCTCAAGTGAAGAGAGTATCAAGAAATAAAGGGGACAACTCCAGGGCTGGGGAGGCTGAGAACAGGAGGATCACTATGAGTCTGATCTGTGTAGTGAGACCCTGTAAGCCCTGTACTTAATACATTTTTAAAAAAGAGATGAAGTGGGCCAGGGAAGCGAGGGCAAAAGAACAAGAAAGCAAAGGAAGATGTGTGCATGTACCTGCTCCACATGAGAAATGCAAACATTACATACGGCAAACTTAAACTAAGAAACAAGGAGAATCAGAGTAGCCTCATGAAGATGCTAAAAGTTATCTTCCTAAAGTCTTTGAAGAATGTCAGAAATGATGCGAGTCCTGTTTACCACCGCCACCAAACAGCAATGTATCTCTCAATCTTATTCATTCTGTTTGGATCATTTACTTCATTAACAAGCTATTCATTAAAAATTTAAAGATGAGCACAAAAAATGATCAACATGTGTTATGATAAGTAAGTGACATGTATGTTGCTTGACTTGATCTAGCCACTCCACAATGTACAGATATGTTACAACTTCAGGTATTCACAAAAAATAGACATTTTTATCAGTTTAAAGAATAAAAATAAAAGCAACCCAAAGAACATATGACTATTGGCATCTAATTGCCTCTTATGACCATTTCCATATTAATATAAATTAAGCATCTACAGAAGTGGTATGTGATATCCAGCTCTTCCCAAGGGCAGGAGTGAAGCCAGGCTCAGAGCTAATTTTCACAGATAATTCCTGGGTGAACATGACAGGAAAGGGCCCCAGATAACAGCGTCTACAAGACCAGACCTAACATACCTCAAGCTGGGCATCTGATTTATCCAAGCCTCCATTCTCCCAAGGTTGACAAATGTGCAATTAGCACCTGAGGTTCTAGGAATTCAGTAGTGAGCAAGGTAGACTGAGCCATGTTCCAGGAGTGTGTTTTACCAGGGAAAGTCCAGACTTGCAGAGAGGGCCACTTGAAATGAAGAGTCATACAAGGTGTGATGGGGGAGTAAGGCTTACTGTGAGAGCTATTTGCCTTAGGGGGTACCTGTTTCCTTGTAGAAAATTAGGTAACATATTGGAGTAGTGATGCATCAAGTAGAAGAGGAAGGAAAAGGAGCTGTTGTGTGTTGGATCAAAAACTTTCCCTTGTGGGGCTTGGGAGATGGCTCAGTAGAATAAGCACTTGCCTGGCAAGCACAAGGGCCTGAGTTCAATCCCCAGTTCAAAAAAAAAAAAGACTTTCCCTTAAAAACAGAACTGTAACAAAGAAGTGGGGCAGTTCTGGTGAGCATGACTGTGCTAACGAGCTATGGGAAGCTTGGTAAGGAGACTGAGGCATAATGATTTATAAATTCAAAGGCTGGGCCCCTAATGATGTTCTAGAATGGAGCCTGGTCATCACTGTGAAGAAGACAGTAGGAAAAATATACCATTACCCTGTCCTTTAACTTTCCTACTCTGTTGCATCTTTGGGGATAAAAAAGATTAAACATCTTTCTCTCTTGGGAAACATCTTTTCCAACATCACTTTTGACTTTTTAATTCATCAAGCAGCATGCTCCAAAATTCTCCTGGGTAGTCTGTGGTTGAACCCTTATGAACTAAGGGTTCATCTGTTACTTTTGATTCTTTCTCATCCCTAGAATTCTTCCCTAGAGTGACCCAAAATATTTCATCAACGTATCCACAGGAAAAATCAAGAGGGAAGTATATAAATATGGAAAAATCTCTATCCCCTAGATACAATAGGCATACCCTCATCCACAGCCCTGCCACTAATCTCTGTCACATCATTTTCTTTGAAATTCATTGACCCTTCATGGAAGAAGCCAATATAAACATTGACTAGCTCAGTAGTAAGGCCTCCTTGCTGATGAAATATAAAGAGAATCATATGTTATAAAAACACTGACCATTCATTTGACAGGATGCATTATTTAGCTGGACAAATCTGTAGACTATAGAAAAAATTATTTCCATCTACCATCTTGCATTATATACTCAGAATCCCTGTTGCTTTGGGAAGATTGTCTATAATCAGAGTGAGAAAGCTTGTTTAACTTAGTTTGGTCCATTACACCTGTTAAAGATGGAGATAATCATTGGCCCATTCTCTTATCAAATGTCAAAATATGATAATTCTTTCTGTCCTAAAATCTACACAAATAGAACCAGTTAAACTCTATCTGTAGCTTCTGACCCAGTCCAGACACCAAGCCATTTCTTGAAGGGAAAAAATAAATTGACATCTCCCTTCATTACTTTTGATTCAGTCTGTTCCTAGTTCTGCTTAGCCCTTGGTAGCTCAGTTTCCTAGAGATTATGCTCCTGTCTGGGTTTTGTTTCTCATGACTAAGTCCTTGGTTTCAACCCCATTTCCTCTCCATGTTGGTTCCTTTTTCATATTTTCTTATTATAGCATTTCTACCTTGTCCTCTTTCATATTTATAGTCTTTAATAACAAAATACTTTCATTCTGTCAGGGAAGTACTACCCAATTGGTCACCAAGTCAATAGAAACACTATTAAGCCAATCAACTTTAAAGTTTTCCATGACCCACTTGCCCAAAGTTATTCTCTCTCTCTCTCTCTCTCTCTCTCTCTCTCTCTCTCTCACACACACACACACACACCCCATAGATATGTGTAGCATTATTCTTTTATTAATAGCATTAGCATTGTGTCTACCTATCATTTTCCTCATTAGCTATTTTCCCAGTTTGAGATCTACCATCTGATTGCTGCCCCTGTTTCATTCTTAGAATCAATTGAGGCCTAACTTCTCAAATTTGGACTTTTAGCCTTTGGTTCTCCCTCTGCTCTGCACCAGTGATGACTGTTCCTGCATCAGGCAGTGTGTGCCCTTCTAGAATGATGTTACAATCAGTTTTGGTTAGGTTGTGCTGCAAACAAACCCAAAGTCCAAGCAACTTACTACAACACACAATTCCCTCTTGAATCACATACTGGCCATAGCTCCACTCCATGCCCTCTTTATTTAGGAACAAAGTCTGAAGAAGGCACTCTTGGTACATGTCAATATTAAGACAAGGAAAAGGGTAGCACTGTCAATGACAGGTCTCAGAACTCATGTTCAGTAATGTCATATGTCCTGTCCACTCTTATACTATTGGCCAAAACAAGGCACTGTAAGAAGTCATACACCAATGGAGCACAAACTGTGGTCCTTCCACAGAGGCAAGGTTTGGTAGAGAATGTCTTACCTCTTCCCACAGAAATATAATCTATCAAAAGCTTTCCAAAAATGTCCAAAGAGTTTTCTGAGTTGTCCAAAAATGATTATTTAGGACTAGGGATGTCTTCTCTGAAATTTGTTACACTTGAAGCTTCATATAATTTTAGGTCTCCATGGACTGGATAACTGGCTTATTCCATTATTAAAAGTATCTGACACTTGGGTAATTCTGTTGCATGCAGTCATTTTAATAGTGCTAATAGGGCTGCCTTCAAATTTAACCCATAAAAAGTGAATAAGGATGAAGGTAAGGTTGCAACCTTGCAGCAAAGTGACACAGCTTCCACCAGGCCATGCCGCAAACATAACTCTGTGAATGGTTCAAGACATGGGAGCTGGTATGGCTTGTGCTCACCTCTGACCTGAGAGCCTTTTCCTTGCCCTTGCTAAGCTGGGATTCACTCTCTCTATAGACGTCTGACTTTGGACCTAGATTCATAAGGCCCTAATCAGCAGCGTTTTTTTTTAATTTCTTCAGTATCATAATCAAACATAATCAAAATGTGGACACACCACCACCAAGTTTTGAAAGTGAATAAGCCAGTCTTGTATTCCACTCTGTCTTCCCATGGTCATGGCCAATAATGTCAAAAATGACACCACAAGCTTCTTTATTCTACATGGTTGATCTTGGAGAAAAATAAAACTATTTGAACATCCAGTGCCAAAAATGATTAACACTAGACTATTAACCTTCACTTAAAAACATAAGCAGAATCTAAATAAACTCAAATACCAAAAAAGCTCTAAGGAATTACCTTTAAAATGTTTATTTCCTTTAACACACTCAGGAGATGATACTTAACTATTTCTTCTTTTTTATTTTTTTATTTTTTAATAGATTGCAAATTGAAAATAAATTAGTTACAAACATAAATGAATATAACAATAAAAACTGTCCAAAATAAAAATGAAAAAAGAATTTACAGATCAGTCATAATAGTTCACTGTGTCAAAACCAAGAAACTTATATTCATATAATTAGAATTCTCAAAGTAGAAAGGAGTAGGCAATAAATATTTAAAGGTTTAAGATTTCTGAATTTAGTTCAACTTATAATACCACATTTCCAAGAAAAATGAACCTTTTG
>NW_004524671.1:3569393-3570440 GCF_000260255.1 Octodon degus | reverse complement strand
AAATACTAATTAATTAAAAATTAAATGTTTCAAAACAATTGAACTAAGAAAAAGTTTTCATGATAACAAAGAAGTACTAAGAGTAAAACATAACATAAATACTGGAATGGCAAGTAAATGACCAGCGCTTCTAACAGTTTGAGGATAGGATATCACACAAAGTTCTAGGGTGTTGTGGACATGCATAATGACCATGACACTTACTGGTGACCAGGAATCACTTGTGGGACTGAGCTACAGTTATTTCTTTGAAATCCACCCTGTAGACTCAGGTGGAGTCATGACCCATAGGGTGGAAGAGAAGTCCATTTGTAGAGTGTGCTGATGGTAATATTTTGCTGCTGAACACAAAAGAATAACTGAAAGACTACTATCGTATACCTCTTATTCTCCTGTGTTTAAATGTTTGCCCTATTTGGTGGGTTCTTTCCAGTCTCATTCATGGGGTTGTGATCAACTTGCTCCTTCTCTAGAACATCATTTAGTAGTCTGTGTGGGCTTGGCCTTGTCATCATGAAATTCTTTAGTCATTCTTTGTCTTGGAAGTATTTCACTTCTTCATTATACTTGAAAGAGAGTTTTTGCAGGATATATCAGTCTGGGCTGGAATTTGTTTTCTTGCAAGACTTGAAGAACTTTGCTCCATGTTCTTCTTGACTTGATGTTGTGAAGAGAAATCTGCTGTTATTCTAATGGATTTTCCTTTAAATGTGATCTGTTTCTTTTCTTTAGCGGCTTTTAGTATACTGTTCCTATGCTGAATTTCTGGGATTTTGATTATTATATGTCTGGGTGTGGTTTTCATTGGATTGATGTTATTTGGAGTTCTATATGCTTCGGTTGCTGAATGCCAGATTGTTGCCCCATATTTGGGAACTTTTCTGTTATTACTTCTGCCCATATTCCTTTTATATCATTTGTATTGACTCCTTCTTTCTCATTGATGTCTATTAGTCTCACATTGTTCATCTTTGCATTGTCTTGCAGGTATTGAATTATTTTTTCCTGCATCCTAGTTGTTTTAAAGAGATCTTTTCTTACTTTTTC
>NW_004524671.1:3546549-3568973 GCF_000260255.1 Octodon degus | reverse complement strand
GGTGGACTCAGGGCCTGAGACTGC
The DNA here is from genome assembly GCF_000260255.1 of Octodon degus. NCBI lineage: Eukaryota > Metazoa > Chordata > Mammalia > Rodentia > Octodontidae > Octodon > Octodon degus. The sequence continues at coordinate 3,568,949 of NW_004524671.1, read as the reverse complement.
ATTTTGTTCCTTCTCTTTGTCATTTTGTATACCACTGTCTTCTGACCTTTGATGTAGAGCTTAGATAGAGTTATTACCTTAGCACCAGGTCCTAATCTATGAGGTTCTGATTCCTCCAGGTGGGTGTTGTTTGGATTTTGCTGCTGTGATCCACTTCTTTCTGCTGCAGCCATTAGAGTTGAACCCTTTGTGTCTCTCTGGCAAGATGTTCTGCTCCTGAATCAACTGGGAGGGTCTTGCCTCTAGCCTCTTTGCAGGGAGTTCTGCTGAAGGGTTCCACTTTGGGCCTGCACTCTGGGTCGAATCTACTTAATTATTTCATTTACTTATAATATTATAGCTGTAAAACAGCTCCAAGCATGAATGTTTTCAAGTTTTTTCAGAAGCTTCAAAGAGTGTTTAAGTATTTTCTACAGGATACATGTTATTTAGCCACTGAAGGAGCTCCCAACAGCCTTCAAATAGTTTGTATGTCTTTTATGGGCATCGCCAGCTGTGTCTATGACCAGCATTAATAATCCATCCCAACATTCCTTCTGCAAGTCCTGAAATCATTTGTGAATCCTTTTTGAAACAGTCCTCTGGAGGCAACTAGCCACTGGAGAAGAATCATGAAGGAGATGAGGTCCATTTGTCATGTTGGACCCAGAGACAGCTAGAATCTTGCACTTACCACAACACCTGCCAATGATCAAACCCTTCTTCACTGAGTCTAGGTGTTTCCCCACACTATTTAATTTCCCTCTTCTACGGATTCAACTTTTTTTACTCACATAGGGTAGTAATGTGATTTGAGATTACTTTTATTTTGATTTGGGAAGTTTTCTTTAATCAGCTGCCTTTGTACCTAGAGCTTATGTTCACGCAGTTTTACTCTAAGTCTTTAAATTCATGTAGAAACTTACAGCAATGCTAGTAATATCCACAGCACACTCGCAGCTCACGTGAGCACTTTGCATGCATCCAACTTTCCAGCAGAGATAGATAATAATACTTTGTATTAAATCAATGTTCAGGGTTCCAAACAAGTGGCTATAATTTCACAGAATATTAATTTCCTAGTACTGCCATAACAGAGTACCACAGACTGGGTGGGTGAAAATTACAGAAATGTATTGCTTCACAGTTCCCAAGGGTAGCAGTCCAAAACACTAGTGCTGGTGGTGTCATGCTCCCACTGAAAGCAGAAGAGAGATTCCTTGCTGGACTCCTAACTCTAGCAATGATTCCTGTTTTGGCTTGCAGCACCCTCATCTCCATCTCCTTCACCAGGGAACATTCTCTTATGTATCTGTGTCTTTCTTTCTCTTCTTCTCTTACAACGAAGAAACTAATCTACTGGGTGAGGACTTATAATGACCACATCATAAGCTTGGTTACATCTGAAGAGATAAGTCATATTCATAGTCACCATGAGTTAGGACCTCAACATATTAAGGAAAGGGTCTAGGGACACAACTGAATCCACAGTACTGAGGATCACTGGCTTAGATGTAGCATTAATTACCTAAGTTAGCAGAGGTGCATCAAAGCCTAAATGAATGAGACATCACGTTAAGGGCAAATGAGAAGCATGGCCATGGTGGCAGGGGTGGAGGTTGTGTGTGGGCACAGCAACATAGACACCCATTCATCAAGGCTGATCTGGCTACAGCCACTGTTGAACGCTCAATATGCTCAGCGGAAGACACCAACTCTGAACACCGATGTGCACACCGTTTCCCAGGGTGATCAACCAGAGATCTGGTGGAAGTTTGATTATATTGGACCACTTCCATCATAGAAGAGACTGCGCTTTCTCCTCAGTGGCATAGACACATATTCTGGATATGGATTTGCCTTCTCTGCATGTAATGCTACTGCCAAAACTACCATTCATGGATATACAGAATGCTTTATCAAGACCTGCGGAGATGCTTGCTGAAGTCCAAAAGAATACAAAATGGTTAGGGGAAGAAGATAGTTCTAAATACCAGCTATAACCCTGTGATCAGCTATAGTATAAAGGATTGTAATTGTACAATTTCTCCACTAATGTGATTCTAATGTGATATAATGCTGATAGACAATACAGGTTCTTAATTATTAAGTTATATTATAATGCTCAAAAATGATGAGAATAACCAGCACCCTAAGAAAACTTACTTCTCATTCTGGGAAAGGGAATTAATGTATTTACATTTGTGCACAGGATAGTTATAATGTGTTAGGTGTATTTATAAGCGTACCTTTGTATCTGGAAACAGGTTTAAAAAAAAAAACATGTTGGTTGCCAAGTTGACAAAGGGTGGATTGCTACAGTTGATACACTGTGTCAACTTGAGAAGGTTAGAAGGTTAACTAAGTGACTCAATAGGGCAGCAGTGTCCTTACTTTGTAAATATCCTGTGAAAGAGGAAAGCACAGAGATGGTGTGGGTGTGAAGGAACTCCCACACACACCAGCATGGGTAGGCTGCACACACTAAAAGAGAAATGAAGCAGGAATGTTTGTGGGTTCTTTGGAAGAGCTCCAGTCCTCACCTTCAGCTTGGTCTTGGTTTCCTGGCTTCTGGTACAGACTGTTTGGCTTCAGTATGGGACCCTTCAGCTTTCCAGAGTAGATTCTTTGGCTTTCATGAGAGATTTGTCAGTATTCTGTCACAGACCTGTTGGCCTCCTAATAAGGACTTGCATGGGACACAGCAGAGAGCTCCAGAACTTGGACTGAATCCTTTGGTCTCCAGAGTGCAGACACCCTCCACATACTTCCTCATCCAGATATATATATATAATCTTGTGTTATACCTGTTTTCCTAGTAAAGCCTGCCTGATACTGCTAGTGAGGATGTATCATTCTCTAACAATTCTGCATCCAAATTAGGTCTGTATATCAATTGGCAACATTTATTGACTGTTTCTGTAAATAATGTTGTCCTGAAGGACAAGTTTTTAACCCAACAATTGCTCTAAATATGTTTCACTTCATCTTTGCCCATCTTTGGATGGAAATACAAGTATTAGTCTATTCACACAATTATTCTATTATTATGTGTTCTTTATTTTTATAAAATAACACATTGACATTATGGAAAATGCAAAAGAAAAATCTAGAATACTAGTTAAGGAAAAAGTCATGGGAACAGTGATGAGCCCTGGGGAAGCTTAAGACCTTCAATGAGCTACTTAGAAGAAAATTACATGCTTACAACACCATCATTTTGGGAGCAAGAGTGAGCCTTGGGAGCTCAGTCTAGTGGAATCCTGATACCTGGCCTATACCACATGAGGTGGGAAGAAGTGCTCAGGACATGTCAACCATCAATCATGTCTGGAGGAACCAGAAAAATCCACTCTAACAAGGGGATTTCCATACAAACTCATAATTTACAATCAGTTCTATTATATAACTAAAGACTTTGCTCTTATGGTCTAAAGAACAAAATCAATACTAAAACAGTTAGTCAGTTTCTAAATTGTGTTCCTTGATAATTATACTATGGTAGCTAGTTTGTCATAACTTGTAATTATGCATTCTCCCTTATATAATAGCACTAGGAAACTCTGGCGTAATAATCTCACCACAGTGCTATATCAAAAGAGTGGGGACTGAGCCAAGCAGAAACCAACATCCCACTCTCAGTTAATTAGTAAGGTAGGATGTTGGGACAAACACAAACCAAGAACCTCCTACTCAGAGAAGATATCATTGAAGTAAAAAATATTCTTCAAAAATCCTTGATATTAGTGATATAACTACTTACTGCCAAAACTCACAAGGACCACCAAAGAGAACAAAATAGAAAAAAATAAGAAATAGAAAATATGAGAATGAAGGAGCAAAATGCAATCTCTAACTGCCAGCACACACTAAACAAGTCCAAGAGACATTAACATAAAAAAACTTTGGAAGTCACACACCTGAAAACACTGAACTGATAATAACTGAATTGAAGTAAATAAAGTATTCCATTAAGCTATAGATGAAATCAGATCAGAAATAATCTATCAGGTTAAAAAAAAAAGAACTGACAACCTAAATGAAAGAATTGCAGCATATCTAAAGAAGAGACAGATAAAAGAACAGAGGAGAATAGAAAAATGATGGAAACTTTGAGTGAACAATATAGGAAAAAATTAGAATATATGAAAAAGTCAAATAGATAATCAAGAAATTAAAGACTTCTCCAAATACAGTTCCTCTAACTGCAATGAAACACCCATTTCTGACAAAACAAAACTAAAAAGGGGATATAAATAAAGGATCATTTTGTTGTGGAAAGAAAAAAAAAAAAAAAATATATATATATATATATACACACACACAAGATAGGACAGATATATAGCTACTCTCTCTTAGTTCATTGAGAAGATAGATTTCTACTAATATTGTTTAGACAGGATATCAAGTCTGCATCTTGTCCTCTGAATAACTACTATGAAGATAACAATATGCAATGATTAATTATTGTAACTGTCCTACTAACCTGTTCTGAAACTATTTCATTACTATTTTATCTTTTTTCTCATTAAAATGAATAATAAAAAAATAAAGTACATAACATCTAAAAATATAGTGTTGAAAGCTGACATAACCACTTGAACAATACCGAAGTAGACTTTCAGATCTTGAAGGCAGCATTTCAGCTAATGATCCTGAAAGAAAAAAATCTCTTAAAATAATGAAAAAACTCCAGAAATACCAATTCAATAGCTGCAAGATAATGTAAAGAAAAGCAATATAAGACTGATAGGTGTCAACAAAAAAATAAAAGTCAACATGAATAACATAAAAAGAATATTTGCAGATGTAATAGAAAATTCCAAAGCATGGGGAAAGAATCTGGCATACAGTTAAATGAGGCATATCGAACCTCAGTTAGTCATAACCAAAATATATCTACATTCAGACAAAATAATCAAGATTCCAAAAAGTCAACAAAACAACCAAATACTAAGAGCTGTTAGAGAAAAGAAACAAATTACCTATCAAAGAAAGACCATCAGAAACATGGCAGGTTTGTCAACACAAACTATCAAATCAAGAAGAGCTTACAGAAAAGTATTTCAAGTCCTTAAAGAAAACAACTTCCAACCAAAATTGATGTACCCTGCAAAACTATCCTTAAAAATTATTGAAGAAATATGATACTTTCATGACAAAGAATAATTGAAGAAATTAATGACCACAAAAACAACCCTACAAAAATACTTAAACATATTCTAGACAGAGATAAAATTAACCACAATTCCAAGAACAACAATAGAAAAGAACCACCAACTACAGCAAGCAATTAAACAGAGGATAAAATTAGGGAACCAACAGCAGGAGAATAACATGACAAAAATAAGCCAATACATAACTGTAATAACCATAAATATAAATGGCCTCAGTGGAACTCACCAAAGAAAAGAAATAGTTTGGCAGAATGGATCAAGAAACAAAAGTCCAAAAATATGCTGTATCCAAGAAACACATTTAACTCAAAAAGAAATTCATAGACAAAGGTAAAGGATGCAAAACAGTACTCCATGTTATTGGAATTCAGAAAGAAAGCAGGAGTAGCTATTCTGATTGTTTATAATGTGAACTCTAAATAAAAAAAATGATCAAAAGAGATAAAGAAAGTCACTATATACTTGTTAGAGGGAAAATACAGAGGAAGGTACTCATATGCACCAAATGTAGGAGCACCATCTATATAAGAAAAATTTAACAGATGTGAAAATCAAATGAGCAATAACACAATTGTAACAGGAGATTTTAACACCCTATTGTCACAAAGAGACAGATCATCAAGAGTAAAAATCAGAAATGAAATAACAGAAATAAAACAAATTTGTGAACAAATTTACTTAATAGACCTTACAGAACACTCAACCAAGCAGCATTAGAATATACCTTCTTCTCAGCTACACATAGGAAATTCTCTAAAATAAGCCATATAATATGCTATAGAACACGTTTAAGTAAATTCAAAAGAATTGAAATTATTCATGCATATTGTTGTACCACAGTGCAATGAAATGGGAAATTATTGACAATAGAATTCACAAAAATTCCATAAACACATGGAACTTAAATAAAACTCCTGAGCAACCAATGGGACACAGATGAAATTAAATAAGAAATTAAACAATAGCTACAATAAAATGAAAATGAGGATGAAATACATCACAAGCTGCAGGATACAATGAAAGCAGTCCTCAAAGGGAAATTTATATTGGTGAACTCTCACATCAAGAAAACAGGGCCTGGGGAGATAGCTCAGTAGAATAAGTGCTTACCTGGCAAACGCAGGGTCCTGAGTTCAATCCCCAGTACCACAAAAAAAAAAAAAAAAAAAAAAAAAACAGAATGCACAAATAAGCATCCTTATGCCACACCTGAAGCCTCTAGCAAAAGAAAAGCAAGTCAAATCAAAGTCCAAAGAACATAGGAAATCATAAAGATCAAAGCAGAAATTAATGCAATGGATACTAAAACAACAATACAAAGAATTAATGATCTGAAGAATTGGTTCTTTGAAAAAATAAATAAAATTGATAAGCCCCTAGTCTACCTTATCAAAAAAAGGAAAGAAAAAATTTAAATTCATGAAAGAAGGAATGAAAAGCATAAAATCACTATATATCTTATAGAAACTCAGAACATCATCTGTACCAACTTCAAAAGTCTTTACTCTCACAGCATAGAAAGCATAGAAGAAGTTGGCTGATTCTTAGAGATATATGAATTACTGAAGCTGAATCCAGGAAATATAAAATCATAAATAACAATTTTAGTCAACAAAATTGAAAATATAATAAAAAACTTGCCAACAAAGAAAAGCCTAGGACCTGATGGATTTTTAGCTGAATTCTACAAGAAACTTAGATAAGATATAATGCCAACTCTTCTCAAAGTCATTAATAAAATGAAAAATGTAGCAATTCTCTGAAACTTATTCCTGGAGGCAAGTATTACTCTTATCCCCAAACCAGAGAAAGAACCAAAAATAGAACTACAGGCCAGTCTCAATAATAAACATAAATGCAAAATTTCTCAACAAAATACTAGCAAATACAATGCAGCAAATCATCAAGAAGATTATACATCATGACCAAGTGGGACTCATCCCAGGAATGCAGGGACAGTTCAACATCCACAAATCAATAAATGTAATACACCATATCAAGAAAATCAAAGACAAAATTCATATGATCATCTCAATAGATTCAGAAAAATATTTTATAAATTTCAACACTCACCCATGATTAAAAACCTTACCGAAAAATCAGAATAGATGGACTAACAGACAAAAATTGAAAGTCTTCACTTTAAAATCAACAAGACAAAGATGTTCACAGTCAGTACTTCTATTCAGTATAATTCTGGAAACATTAGTCACAACAATTAGACAAAAGAGAGAAATAAAATGAATAATGATTGGAAATGAAGAAGTTAAATTGTCATTATTTGCAGATAACATGATACTCTACATAGAAGAAACCCAAAACTTCACCAAGAGATTTTTGCATATAGTAACTAAATTCAGTAGTATAACAAGATACAAAGTCAGCAGTCAAAAATTAAGAGCATCTCTGTACACAAAGACTGCACTGAGAGAGAAAATAGATGGCTATACCTTTCACAATAATATCAAAGAAAAGAAATACTTAGGAATAAACCTAAGCAAGGAAGTAAAAGATCCATAAAGTGAAAATTACAGCATTCTGAAAAAGAGATCAAAGAGGATTTCAGAAAATGGAAACATATTCTTTGCTCTTGGATAGGAAGAACAAACATTGTGAAAATGGACATACTCCCAAAATTATTATACAGATTCAATGCAATCCCAATCAAAGTGCCATCAGCACACCTCAGAGATCTTGGGGAAAAAATTCAAAGTTCATCTATAACCAGAAGAGACCTACAATAGCAAAAACAATTCTGTGCAAGAAATGCAAATCAGTGGACATCACAATTGCAGACCTAAAATATTACAATGCTACTGTGATAAAAGCAGCATGTCAAGAAAACAAGCCTGAGGATGAGAGGAACAGAATAGAAGGTGCAGGGGCAGCCCAAAATGCACTCAGTCACATTAGCTTTGGCAAATGGATCAAACGTGTTCACTGCAAGAAACATAACTTTTTTAATAAATAGTTTTGGATAAACTGGTTTTTTCACATACCAAGTAGTAAAACTAGACCCCTGTGATCACCATATATTAGACTAAATTCAAAATGGATCAAAGTATTAAAGTAGAAATAATAAATCTACTTTCAGAGAAAGTTGGTAAAAATCTTAGACATAGTGATAAGCAGCATTCATGAACAAAAACCAAACTGCAAGGGAAATATTTCAAAGAATCAGCAACTGGGATCCATCTTATTGAAAAGTTTTTGCACATCAAAGTAAAATCACCAACAGAGTGAAAAGAAAACCCATGAATTAGTAACAAATTTTATCCAGTTGTCCCTTAGACAAAAGACCTCTATCTAGAATGTATAAAGCCCCAATCCAAAAAAAGTGCACCTGAGATAAACATGCTACAGATAAAGAAATAGAAATGGTAAATAAATATATAAAAATGTTTAACATCACTGATCATTTGAGAAATGCAAATCAAAACAACATTGAGGTTCCATCTCATCCCAGAAAAAATGGTTATCATCAAGAAATCAACCAATAACAAATACTAGCAGGGCTGGGGCAAAAAAGAAAAAAGAACCTTTTTCCACAGTTGGGGGAGTGCAGACTGATTCAACCACTGTGGAAATTAGTGTGGAGATTTCTCAGAAAACTAGAATTAGAGGTCCCATTTGACCCAGCCATTCCTCTCCTGGGTATTTTTTTGAGAACTGAAAACATCATACCACAAGAAGATATGTGTACCCATGTTTATAGCAGTGCAATTTGTCGTAGCTAAATCTTGGAAATAACCAAAATGTACATCAACTGAAGAACTGATACAAAAAGATCTGGTATTTTTATACAATAGATTATTATTCAGCTATAAAGAAAACTCAGGCTAGAGAGATACCTCAATGGTCTAATCATCTTCCTGGCAAGCACAATGTCTGGAGTTCGATCCCCAGTACCACACACTATGCTGGGACACAGAACGAGGCGTGGTGGCACACACCTGTAACCTCATCACTGGGGAGGCTGAGAAGGAAGGATCACTATGAGTCTGAGCTCTGTAGAAAGATCCTATACCAAATAAAGAGAGAAAGAAAACTCGAGACTTTTATAGGTGAATAGATACAAATGGAGATTATACTCATAAGTGAAATAAATCTGACCCATATGTGTAAACATCATATTGTCTCCTAAGTATAAGAAAGTGAAATAGCTAATAAAATCTGAAAGTATAAGAAATACTGTAAAAGGGAAAGAAACTGTTCAAAAGGAAATATCAACTGGGAAAGAAAAAAAGTAAGAAGCAAGGTGGAAGATAGATGATAGATAGATAGATAGATAGATAGATAGATAGATAGATAGATAGATAGATAGATTTGTACTACCAATTTCTGTTGGTTTATTGAAAGGAACAGTTAATGCTCAATTTTTTTTACCAATTTTACACGCTTATACCTGGTAATCTGAACAACTAAACTACTTTGAAGACAATAAGATGCAATATAAGAACCATTGTTGAATTCCTATCATCTTGGTTTTTGAAATTCTGTATGTTTTCTAATGTTCTGAATTATTTTTTTTATTTTTAAATGAAAAAGAATATTAAAAATAGTCTATTATTTCTGTATACACTACTAATATTTTTGTGAAACTCCGTACTGTCTATTTTGTAGATCCTGAAACAATAAAGAACACATTGCACATACAAATGTGAACTTTTTAAACTGAGTGGATAAAAATTTATAGTTGAATTGTGATAAAGGAAACAGAGCCAACTTAGTTCCCAGTAGGAGGGGGGAAAGTATACTACTCATTCATCCTCAATTTTAAAAATGACAAGATGAAAGGGAACAGCTTCTATTAGTAATAGATAAGAAAGCATTATGTCACTGGTTTGGAATAGATAAGATATCAGATCTCCCTATAAATTTGTCTATCTAAATACTGTCATCGTTCCTTCCTCTCAGGTGCATGAAAGGTGACTTCAGTCTTATTTGATGGTAATAATTTTGGCTGTGATCATCATAGAAGCCTGTATAACTGGTGTCTCAGTTACTTTTTTCTTGTTGCTGGGACAAAATACCCAACACCCCAAATTAAGGAAGGAAATGTTTATTTAGCTCATAGTTTGTAGAGTTTCAGTCCATACTCAGCTGGCTCCAAGACAGACTGGTTCATGGCAGAGGGCAGCAGTTCACAGCAGCAGCAAACAGCAAAACAGCGAGAGCAAAAGGGAGGAGTAATGGCAACAGAGAGCAAGTCTATCTCCCTTAAGTTGCATTCAAGCTACCCTCCCCAGGTTTGGAGTAGCTTGAATACCCCATAATCCCAAAAGCACTTACATTCATAAACCCAGCACTGGCTCATGAATTAGCCACACACTCTAGAAGTCTGCCCCATAACTGCATGAGGCTTTGGAGGGACAACTAGACACAAACCATAACAGCCAGCAATGTAGAATCCCAAAATGAAATAAGTGCCAACGCTTCCACTACTACATCTTGTCTTGGAGAAAATGAGGCATGAAATATTTCTTGGTGCTTGTGAAATGTGTGATAGAAATTATATACAATAGATTTAGCTTTTGACTTGTTTCCTCTTCTTAGCATTTTCAGAAATTCTCAGTGTTCCTTTGTTGAGAATTCATCTGACATCTTGACCTCTTCATTTATTGTCCTCCCCAACTTGAGTTACTGGTGTTACTGGTAAAGCTACATCCAGGATTCATTACTCATTAAGCTCTCTCAACTCCTCTAGCCACTACCTCTTTAATTTCTGGCTTCTTTGTTCTCTCACATTTAGAGGATGTCCAATTCCTGGAATATTATCTGTCTCACTTGCTTATGAAAGCTAAATTGACCTCAAATGGTTTAGACAGCACAGGCTGCTATAACAAAATAGTACAGACCAGGAGATTTAAACAGCAGAAATTAATTTTCACAGTTCTAGTATTTGGGAAGTGCAGTACCAAAGTGCCAGCTAATTGGATTCTCAGCAAATGCTTCCTTCTGGCTTGGAGATGGCAGCCTTCTCCCTGGGTCCTCACATGAAATCACTTTCCTTTCTCAGCAGCAGTCCTACAACTCCACCTCAAGATCTCATTTAACTTTGATCATCCCTTTGTAGCCCTTATCTCCAAATTCATACTGTCCACATATAAATGAGGGAGGCAGATACACAGATCAACCCATAGTGCTGCATTTCTGCACAAATTCTCAACCATTCATCCTCTGCCAATTATTTTCTCTAGTCCTACCAGTTAGTACTAACTCCATGTTCTCTAACCGAGCCTTCCCTGTTTAGTGTCTCATACAATGCATGAAAACCCCCACAATATTTTTTCCAAGTATTTCCATTCTTCCAACCCACAGTTACTGACCAAGATTCCCGGGCCGCATCCAGCCAATGATTTCACTGTGACTTTGAAAACCAGCTCCAGACCATTATGATCAGGCAGATTTGGGACCTGGGCACACAGTACTGCACAACCGTAGGAAGGTCAGTGCAGATGCTGCCAATCCCAGGCCTCTTGTGAAGATGAAACAAGTTGAGTTCATGAGAGCCTATCCTCCAGGGCATGGACCAGGATCAAAGCCTAGTAAGTGGGAGCAAAACTTACCCATGCTCAGTCAAGCCCAAGGAGAGTTTCTGCGTTCATTGTTTACCCTCAAAGACAAATGCAAGCCCTCTCAATTAGACTCATTTTCTTTCTTTCTCTTTCTTTGTTTTCCCCCTTTCCTTCCCTTTCCTTTCCATTCCATTCCTTTCCTTTCCTTTTCTTTTTGCTTTTCCTGATCTCTTTCCAGGATGCCTAAACTTAGGATCTATGAAAACTACTGAGGACTCAGTACAAAATCATCAGTGTAAACCAGGAGATAGGATCTCATTTTGTCAAAATTGGCTAAATTTTCTGCATCCACTTGTTCTGGAATACAGAATAGCATGTTAGCCTATCCCAGCTGAGTAGATTCTGTGATTGGTATAATTAATCAGCCCAAGCAGAACCACACCAAGTTTCTAAAAACTGTCTATATTGACATTTTCCTGCCTATGTTTCATGTTTCTCAGTTCCAGGGAGCTATTTATGCTCTTATGCAGACCTTTTCTAGCAATCAATATTATTCCAGTATAGTCTCCTTTCTGGTACATTGACCTATCTTTCCTATCAAAATTTTGCCACCCTGTGTCCCATTCCCTGAGAACTCAATAAGAGCCAGGAGAAAGAAACATTGCCAAAGGTTTAAGACATGCCTGTGAGCCATAATTCTACATCTTATGATAACTAATGTGTTTTCTAATTATCTTAATACTAATGCTATGGCCCTAATGGTGCTAATTTTGGCCATTTTGGCAGAGCTGAGAGAGTTTCTTCTTTTTAGATGTGCAGCCTTTGTAATCCAGCTGGTAATAGTAACTGATGATATAGTTTATATGAGGGTCAAATTTGCTGTCAGCTGCCCAGAAATAGTAGAATCTACAAATACTAATGCAAAGCAAAATAAGATGTTTCAGTAATTTGAAGGTTAATGAATATTCTGCCTTGGATGGACTGGGCTCAGTGAAGTGCTAGTGCTGTGAACCAGTTTGGAACTCACTCATCTTTCTAAAACAGTCAGGATGTACATGACATGAGGCAGACAATTGCTAGGCACTACATATTTTTAAAAGCAAGACAACTAATGTAAACCAAAGGTCCTTACTTAAAACAGAGGAGGGCCATAAGATTGTAGTGTATATGTTGCCATCTGTTATACAGCAGATACTGTGTGAGTTTTTAAATCTACCACTACCACTTGCAAGACTACGTACAGAGGTTTATTATATGTCAGGTGTTATCCTGAGCACTTTACATTCACTAAATCATTTAACACTTACAGCAACCCTATGAAGTAGAGACTAGTATTAGCTCCATTTTACAAGCTTCTAAGTGGAGGTACACCGCTGGCAAAAGCAAAACCATGGGTATATTATGCCTTGCCCTCCATGGCAACCTGTAAAATACGTGCTCTTATCTCCCCTTTTGCAAAAAAGGAAATCACATCTGACAAAAATTTACTTTAAGGCAAGGAAAGGGTGGGTGGATATGATCCCTGGTCTCTCTGAAGTCTTTGTATTCTCTGGTTCTCTCTGATATTAAGAAGTCACAGCTCTTCCTCCTTGCAGGAAGTGGCAGCTGACAACTGAATGGGTTCCTGTCAACAGGCACAAATGGAAAGGTTGAGTTCAGGTGTCTTGGCAGATCTCCCTTGTGCATTCTGGTCTCAGCAAGCAGGACTATAAAACAGGGATAAAATGAAAGGGCTTATGAGTACTAAAAGGCTATAAAATCTCCTTGGATTTGGTTTCTAACAAATCAAATGTGGAGGAAAAGCCATCCTGTTTCTCCCTGAGCTATGTAGAAGAGGTCTAATTCTAAGTTTTTCTAAATGCTTCAGCACTTTGTAACTCAAAACTCAACTCCTATTTTCAGAACACTGCTATTTTCCATAGAGAAGTTTTGAAGCTTGTCCCTGCTTCTATTAAGAACTTTTGATGAATATCAAATTCGGGATTGTCTCTAAAAACCCCATCTCCCTCCCCACATGTTGGAAGAATATTTGGGCTGTCCACTCCATACCACTCAGAGAGGGATTTCTGACATCAAAATAGATCTTCTGATACATATGCTAATGTCCTGCAATGGCATAACCAGAAATGAAAGTGGAAAAAGGGGATACTGTATTACCACAAAGAAGATAACCACTGTGCAACAGAGAATATTTAGAGGAAATGGGTAGAAATAGCAATGCAAGGTAACTTGTAGCAGTGTAATTTGCAGCCACTGACAGTTTGGATAAAAAAGAAACACATTCTGTAGAGGTGAGCTTCATAAGTGTTTGGATTCACTAATGTTTTAAGGATTTGATTTTATATAGTATTAAAGATATTCCAAACACATATTAGGGACTCAGTAAATTACTGTTGAAGGAATAGATTAAAACAGTTATTAAAAAAGGACAGCATCATCACTAAAGTTAAAAGATAGAGAGTAATAAAATGTTTTAACATTCACAATTTTACTTTACGTGTTGAGGAGAGTTTCTTTTAAAATATTCATTTCTTTTCAGCACTGTTTTTGTAGCCTTTCTTTCCCTTATGAATAATGCTAATACATTATGCAAAAGCTACATGTTGTTAAGTATACTTTACTCGACTGTGACTGCTGAGTTTCTGGGAATTTTCTTTTCCCCCAAATGACAAATTTTGAAGCTCTGGCTACTCTGATTACTAGAAAATGACAAAGCAGCCCAAAAAGGGGGGGGCATGATTCATGTTTGTTTGTTATCTTCTTGTTATCTTCACCATGAATATCAACAACAACCACACCACAATTATATGTATATGTACATATGTATTTATATATATACATAGTGATATATAGATAGATCGATCGATAGATAGATAGATAGATAGATAGATAGATAGATCGATCGATCGATCGATCGATCGATCGATAGATAGATAGATATCACTTATTCCTGTACATTCATTCAGAGTTTATCCAAAGGAACCTCACAAACTCAGGGTAAATTAATCCTCCCCCAACAGAAAAGTAGAGAGCAGAAGCTTCTGGAGAAGGATGCATTTGGGAAGGAAGAAGAGTGCCTGGTAGTAGCTGGCATCTTTACCAAGGTGATTTTAAGTGGTCTTTAGTGGGACTCCACTAGAAAAAGACAGTAAAACTAGGTAAAAAAAATAATTGTGAATGTCCATGGAAGAAGGAATGGGAGTCACAAAGGCAAATAAACTTCAACCATTCCAAATGAGGTACAGGTCTTGAGCCAGTCTGAAGGGTTGGGTACAATGGATACCGCTGAAGAGAAAACAAGCATCTCATTCCCAAGGAATCATGGGATGAATGTCTGAAGACAAATAGAAAACACAAACTAGTGCACCTGGGGGCCATTTAGACAATTTGGTAAGGGGTCCTCAGCAGAATCAATGTCCTGAGAGAGGGTAAGTAAAGGTGGAGGACAACAGGGTTCAGGCACAAGACACCTCACAGACTACCTAGCCTTCCGATGAGCCATGGTAGCTCCAAACAGACACCTACAGAGGCTGAGACTGTCCCCAAATTTCTCAAAGAAAGATAATAAAGAACAATTGGTTCCAGGGCAAGGGGTGAGGGTCTGCGGCATGTGGAAGGAAGTGGGTAATGTAAATGTAAATGTAAAGGCTTAAGATTCATTCATTTAACAAGAATCTAATGAACACCAACTATTGCCAACACCTAACACTCAGTATTGTGTCCCATGATAAGGTTGCAGGGACAAAATAGATGGTCATTCTGTTGTGGGGTCTAAAAATAAAAAGAAATGATAAGTAGAATAAGGAGTGCTGCAATGTCTAAGGCTTGTCAGAAAAGTAGGAAGCACCCCTCATCTATTTGGGCAAGTAGGGAGTTGAAGACTTGGAAGGAAAAGTGGTTCCTAACCTGAAACCCAGGGAAAATGAGGAATCCAGCAGACACAAGGCTGAGTGGTTGTAGATAAAAGTCAGTAGGACATGGGGATGCACTGTGTTGAGCAACAGATAACTGAACATCACCAGCAACAAGGCAGAAGGCCACAGATAGTGGCTGGAGAGATTCCCAAAGGTCAAACCATGAAAAGCTTTCTCCTGATGTTAAGGAGGACAGTTCATCTATCTGGTTTTGTCTACCCCAGTGCATTCAAACATAAAGTGCAGATGACAGAAATCCCATCCCATGTTGTGGTAACATGTGTGAATTGCAAATGAAGAGCTGGGTTATATCCTGGCTAGCTGTGCCCCTCACTCAGTGGAGGACAGTGATTCCTGGAACTCATGGAGCCTCAATTTCTCTTTTTTAGATCTAGGATGTTTCCCACACAAAGGGGGAAACCATGCATTTGGATATATGAAAAAATGACTTACACAGGTTTCTTATTATCTTGCAATGCTATTCAAATTCTTGATATTTTCAGTAAGAAAGGACAATGCACACAGTACTAACATGAAAGACAGATTAAATGTCCCCTTCCTAATGTGCCACTAACAATATGAGCCAAGACCCGGAAGAACACATTTTCCTAACTGTAAGAGAGGGGAAATAACACTTGACTCCTTACTTGCAGATACGTTGTGAAGTTTAATTAGATGGTAGCCATAAAGTACTCTGAACTCAGAGAGAGAGAAAGAGAGAGAGAGAGAGAGAGAGAGAGAGAGAGAGAGAGAG
This sequence comes from Octodon degus, assembly GCF_000260255.1. Taxonomy (NCBI): domain Eukaryota; kingdom Metazoa; phylum Chordata; class Mammalia; order Rodentia; family Octodontidae; genus Octodon; species Octodon degus. The sequence continues at coordinate 3,552,607 of NW_004524671.1, read as the reverse complement.
AAACAGACAGACAGACAGACAGACACAGAGAGAGACAGAGACAGAGACAGAGAGACAGAGACAGAGAGACAGAGACAGACACAGAGAAAGACACAGAGAGACAGAGACAGAGACAGAGATAGAGACAAAGACAGAGACAGAGACAGAGACAGAGACAGAGACAGAGACAGAGGATATAAATATAACTTACAGAGCTCTTATTATTCATCATCCTTTCCTGACTTGGCTAAGAGCTGGTTTCTGTAACTTGGAACCTTAGTATTTTCCTTCTTTGTATTCCCTCTCTTTCTTTCATGAAGAGGCTGGTTTTGTTCTTTTTCTCCATTTCTTAATGTCTGATGCTTTCCGTTTTACTTGGCCTCTCTCTGGTCACTCATTAATAAATTTTCTGATGGATTTCCTTCACTTAATCCAGAGATGATTCTGACCATGGAGAGAAGTTGCCCTTCCTAGTACTCTCCTGAACTTTCAACTTTAAGTTTGGGGTGGGGGAACAGTCAGAATCTAATCAAGGCAAAGCCTGAGTATTGATTATTTGGCTCTGCGGTATTTGTACAATCCTCTAAATCTTTTAGGTCCTCTTTGTTTAAAGTTAATTTCTAGGTCATTATGATGGAGGTGGTGCCCTTCTAAACCTACGACACAATTCCAACTTTTTACCTGTTCTTTGGAGGCTAGTGCCTTCTATGTTCACAAAACTGTCATTTTTACCTAGTTTTATTTCTCATATATTATTAACCAGGACGGATGTCATCATCTGTTGCCTCCAGTGAGTCAAAGTTCTTTTCTGCAGGACTAAAAATGATCTAATCTTGCAGGACAGTTAAGCTTTGTAAATACGCCCCAAATATATTTCCTCTGCAAATGAAATTCATTGTTTTCACACTTACTACAAAACATGAATAAATGTTTTTAATGCTTAGTGGGGGACTTTGAATTTTAATAAAAACGGTGAGGTTTTTCAAGGTTGGACTCAAATATTAATCTCCATTGCATTTTTCAGTGTTTATAACAAATAATGCCATATGTCATGAACCACAACTATATTGAACAAGTGCACAAAATACTTTTTTATTAGAAGTAGAAGGACGTCAAACAATTTAAGTATATCTTAAAGGTTCAAAACATCACTTACAATTTTATCACTATTCATCTTGTACATCTACTAATTTATATTTTACCTCACATACATGTACAGGTTTAAAGCATCAGTTGTCAAAAAATATTACTTTTTGAATTTAAAAATTGTTTAAATAATAAATTGATCAGAAATAAAATCTAAGAGCATTACAAAGTACACAAATATCATAAATATGGTTGTGATTTCTAAGCAAATTTAAAAGGGAGGCAGCAAATAGCATATATTTATGGAAGACGAGATAGGTAAACATGTTCAGGAAAAGCCTCACGAAAGTCTGAAATTATATTCAAATATGTGATTTTCTTTAAAAAAAGACAATCCAAGGAAAACAAGGTTGTGAGCACTAATCATAATGTTTCAGTTCAACTATATGAAGAAACACCTAGCATATTATTATGGCATGTAGACCAGCAGACTGAGAAGGAAAGGGCTACCCTGATTGTGGGCATCCCCATCCCATGAGCTTAGAGCCCAGGTAGAATGAAAGGAGTGGGCGAGATGGAATCTCCTGTGGCTTGCAAGTTGCCTTGCGCTTAAGCAGATGTCCTCCACTGCTGCCGTCACCTGCAGCTGTTAGACTTCATTTTTTCAGCTTTCCAATGCAGACTCATAGCAAAATTTCCTAGGACACATCCAGGCCTTCAGTCTTGGAATGCTGCGGGTGCCTCCCTGATCCCGCTGGAGAATCCCAACCGACGTAAAGGCAAAACGGTGAGATCTTGAGTGGACAATGCATGGATACTGATTATACTACTTTATTCTTCTCTGTGTTTGAAATAAAACTACAATTTTACAATAATGGCATTACTTACATTAATTGTAATTTCAGAAAAGAATAGATCCACACAGATAAAATGGCTTACTCCTTATAGAAGTTTCAGGACCCTAGTCAGTGGCATTCTAAGCAGGCTTCGCCAGTAGCACATGTGGGGTGGAAGCTGACTCTGACCAAGGAAACAGAAACCCTAGCTTTGAGAGTGCTGTTTGTGGACTAACCCTATATTCTTTATCACTAAGCAGAAATCTGCAAGTATCCACCTGCTTTTCATCCTGAAGGCCCACATATCTAACTTATTAAGTTATTTCTCTTAACTTATTGTTTTTATAAGATTCATACAGACATACTTTTCTTAAAAGTAAACAATATAGAGAAAAAAAGAAAACAAAAGTCACTAAAAACCCCACCCTGCAGATGCAGTCACATGATTTACTTGCATTTTCAAATTGAAATAGAAAGACAAGTGAACCTCACGATGGACCCAAAAATCAACAAACATGTTAAAAGTTGTAATCTGCCTGTGTAATAATTCACTAACACAACTACAACTTGTATTCACCTCAAAAATATCCTTAAAAAGAAGAGAAAAATCATAAATTTCATTTTAAACATAGATTGCTTTTAAAACATAAACATTTTAGTATTGCTTTAACAGAAAATAAAATGCAAGTGAAGCAGCTGCAGATCTATATATATGAGTGAATCTTTCGCACAATAGACAATTTTGTACTACTGCTCTAATTTAAAAGACAGATTGTAAATTTCCACCTTCTAGTCCAGTAGGTAGAAGTTGCCACTCTATCCTGACAATAAAAATCTGAATAAACTTAAAGATCAACAATTATTCTTGCATCCCTCAGAAAATTAGCAACTCAAGGTGGCCCTGGAGGCATATATCTGCAATCCTTGCACTTGGGAAGCTGAGACAGAACAATCAGTGTTAGTTTGAGGCCAGCCAGGTTTACCAAGGTGATTTCAAGGCCAGCTGAACTGCAGACTAAAATCCTGTTTTAAAAAGACAAGAAAAAGAAAGAAAATTTATGACTCAATTTAAATGTGGACAAAAGATGAACAAACACCTCAGCAAAGAAGATAATATAGATGGAGAAAATAAGAGTGCAAAATGTTCAGCACTATCTGTCATTAAGGAATTGCAGATCAAATAATTCTCTGTTGGAGTGTATAAATCCAAAATAATGACTACACCACATGCAGGGAAGATGTGGAACACCAATTACTCTCATTCGTTGCTGGTAGGAATTCAAAATGCTACCCCCACTTTGGCAGATAGTTTGACAATGTCTTATAGAACTAAACATATTCGTAACCATAGACTCTAATAACATACTCACTGATATTTATTGAACCAAAAATAATAAAAGTATGGTCATGAAACAACTGCGTGTGGAAGATTATAGTGACTGTATTTAATATAGCAAAATTAAAAAGGAGAAAAAAAAGAATGTAAGCATTAACTGCTCCTGTATCATTGATTCTTCAGCGGCATTGCAGTAACCTGTCTTAGTTACTTTTCCCTTGTTTGGAGACAAAATACTTTACACCCAAAATTAATGGGAGAAATGCTATACATATCACACTTTGTAAAAGTTTCAGTCCATAAGTGGCTGCCTCAAAGACAGGGTGGCATAGCAGACAGGCATTGCAGAGGATGAACAGCATGGCTGACAGAAGGCAGCAAAGCAAGGAAGGGGTAACCACAGTTCTTTGTGCCCTTTATGTTTCACCTAGGTTACCTAGGGCAATGAGCATTCACACCTTTAATCCTAGCGCCCTTGATCTTAGCATTGCACCATAAATTAATCTCAGCGTCACACACTCTAGATCCAACCACCTCTGAAAAAGCCTCACTTGTGAGTGCATGATGCCTTGAAGGGACATTTAGACACAAACCATAACATAGGGAAACTTAGTTCTCTTTCCCATCTTGCGAGATAGCATGCGAAAAAACTGAGAAGCCAGACACTAAAGAGAAGAAACCCATAGCCAAGAAGGCTTCTGCCAGTGGTACTGGTAAAAAGGGTAAGGTGAAGGCAAAAGAGCTCAAGAAGGGGCAGCCCCACACAGCCAAAATCCTGTCCTGGTTAGAGAAATTGGTAGATACTCCTGATCTGCTATGTAGTCCAGAAAGGCTTCATATAAAAGAAAGTACACAGCTGCTAAATGAAAGGTTGAAAAGAAAAAAAGGGGGAAATTTCTTGCTATGATCACAAAACCAGTTGATGGGGATAAGAGTGGAGGTAGCCAGGTGGTTAAGTTTCAAAAAATGCCTAGATATTACCCTACTGAAGATGTGCCCTGGAAGCTCTTGAGCCAAAGCAAGAAACCCTTCAGTCAGCATGTGAAGAAACCTTGAGCTAGCATCACTCCCGGCACCATCTTGATCATCCTCATCTGGTGCCACAGAGGCAAGAGTGGTCTTCCTGAAGCAGTTGACCGGTGGCTTGCTACTTGTGACTGGGCCTCTTAGCCTTAGTCATGTTCCTTTACAAAGAACACACCAGAAATTTGTCATTGCCACCTCTACAAAAATTGATATCAGCAAAATGAAAATCTCCAAACACCTCACTGATGTTTACTTCAAGAAGACGCTGCAGAAACCAAGACACCAAGAGGGTGAGATCTTCAACACCAAGAAAGAGAAATACCAGATTTCAGAGCAGCTCAAGGTAGATCAGGATGCAGTGGACTCACAGATTTTAGCAAAAATCAAAGCTGTTCCTCAGTTCTGGGGCTACCTGCAGTCTGTTTTTGCTCTGAAAAATGGAATTTATCCTCATAATTTAGTCTCCTAAATTTCCTACTAAGAACCTAATTAAATAACTGATACATTTAAAAAGAAAACATAACATAACTTGTATCAGGTGAATTCCCTAGGACTGGCTAAAATTCTTTCTCTCAAATTCTTTCTACTCTCATTTGTCACTCATCTTCTCTTTCTGCTTAAAATTTCTTAATTTTTCATTTCTATAAATAACCATGTGGATTTTTTCTCTTTGTTTCTTTAGCTCTATGAACTCCTATTTCATGCCATGAGGCTGTGATATCCCTTTCTCTAGCCTTTGTTCAATTGAATTAATATTTTAAATAAATTCATCTACAGTATAAACTATCTTTCACTGAAATATTTCTTCCACTTCCTAGATAATATTTTCCTTAAGTATGTATTTTTAGTTGGATTACTTAAACTATGTTTCTTCTTTTCAACTTTTTGGCCCTAGTATATTTCATATTTAATATTAGTAACTTTGTTCAGCCTTTTTTTTTTTGGCTCTAATGTAGTGAGTAAATTATCTCTAAGATCCTCCCACACTCAACTACCTGAGATCTCCTCTCAATTGATGTTTCACCTTCTCTTTCATTTTCTATATCAATACAACTAATATAGGAGTTGAAAGAGAAGCTTGGACTACAATTGAGTACCTCTATTAGGCCCTCTCCTCCCACATATGGGCACCTTCCACCTCCCTAATATTCTTGCCCTAACTTATAATAGTTTATAACAGTTCTCTGATATGAATCATGCTCTAGTAGCTTTATTGTCTATGCCAGGACCTGATGGTTATATTTATAGACTTCTACTAGAAGCAAAAAATTTCTTGATTTTATTCCAATCTTATCCTTTAGTCTGCTTCTCTTCTTATTTAACAGCTTGAGTAAAAATTCCTAGAATCTTATCAACTTACTTCTTTTTTAGTTTTACTAAGTATGAGACCAGGAAATACCCTATACTGCAAAAATGGATTAGTTTATTTCTTTAGCAATCATTTTTTAATTTTATAACATAGAATTCATTTTCTTTCCTTGGTTGGTTTGGCTTGTGACTTTTTAATTGTTGGTCATTGTTTGAGTTTTATATGTTTCTCCTTATTTTTAAAATCTATATCATTCAGTCCCAGAAAAGAGTAATTCTGGAGCCCACTTTGTCCTCACAATCTTTTTCCAGAATTTTCTCTGAAGAATTTTGAACACATTATTGCACCTAATGTATTAGCTGTTCCTTCCATCCCTGATACTTCTTCCACTATGATCCCTATCACAGCCAACTTGCCTGCGTGATGCTATATCCAGAGGCTTGAACATCACAGGGAGTGTTATCTGTGAGTGTTTGCAGGTGGGAT
>NW_004524671.1:3543385-3545969 GCF_000260255.1 Octodon degus | reverse complement strand
TGCAATTCCCAAATCCACCTTTTATTGCCTGTTAGAGAGCATGGCTATTTTCACTGTATTAGTCTGTTCTCATTACTACACCACATGCCTGAGACAGCAAGCTCACAAGGAAAATTTTGTTTGGCTCATAGTTTTGTATGTTTGAGCCCATGTCCTGTTGGCCCTGTTTCATTTAAGCCTGGAGCAAGGCAGAATTTTATGGCAGTAGTCACATGCACAGCGAAGTCCTCAATATGCAGCTGGAATATAGGAGGTCAGGGCAAGAGAGGGCTGAGGCTTCGCAGGCCCCTTTGAAGGCACACATGCAGTGAACAGAAGACCTCAAGACAGCCCCTACCTTTAAGGACTCCATCGTCTCCCAGAATTGCCAACCTGGGAACCAACAGTTCAACACATGGGTCTCTGAGCTATATTTAAGATGCAAACTACAGCTATCTCCATTCCAAAGGTCCTTGAATGTTCAAGTCATCCACAATTGTATCAAACCTTAACATATCATTCAAATGGGCCTGGAACTCTGAGATTCACTTAGCATATTCAGGGACTTCCTTGGTCTACTTTTCAATTTAGTGCTTTCATTTGCTCTCAGAAAGATTTTGTATATCCTCCTCAGTTTTGAGAATTTCTCTCCCTGGAGAGAACATAAAGACAAAATTGTGTTTTGAAAAACACATGGGCTTTAAAGACAGGTAGTCAATGTCTGAAGGCCTGGAACTACCACTGACTTGAATAATCTTCACAAATTATTCAGCCTCTTTGACATGCAAGTTTACTACTTTAAGTGGGATTTAAAAAATCTAGCTGTATAAGAAAGCACAAACTGACAGCAGGTACAAGTTCCTCTGCTGTTATAAAAGAGAAAATACAACTATTTCTTGTAAATGTCCTTGTGTCTTAAAGGAACAGCTGCAGTCCTCTTGGGAGAAGCAAGCTTACCCAGGTTCAAAAACCCAGAGACACTCTAGTCCCTAATTATTGTGAAGATACCTTCAAGGTCTTAAAGATTTCTTTGCCATCATCAGTTTTTGGGATTTAGGGTTTTTTTGTTTGGCTTTGTGTTGTTTTCTTTGTTTTTTATGCTTCTGGCTTCTCTAATCTTTTTTATTCACTAGTTTTTGCTAACTAGCAATATGATCACATGCCTATAAAAATGCCTGGAAGATTATTCTGCTTCTGGGGTCAGCTTCTGGCATGGACATCCATTCTCAGGTTAAGACTTGAGGTCTGGTGAAACATACAACTACTTTATGCTCTTGGAGATGTTAGGAGGGTTAAAATGTGGAACGACCCAGAGAATAGACTACTCCACAAAAACTTTACACAGTCTTCCCAGTTGTATTGCCAATTACAAATATTTTGGATGCATGTAACACAAAAATACAGATCATTCAAATAGTATCTAGTAGCAGCATTACTATCTGATATAACTAAATTTCAACAGTGATTCTAAACTTCAAGAGAGAAATGAGGTAATATTTCACTGGTTCAATTTTCTATCTTCTTCCCCTCTGCTTTTCAGATCTTCTTCCAGTCTCAGGGCTCTCTTTTATTGTATAAAACGAGGATTAAAATAGTCTAAGCTGTCATAGTGTCTTCACACTGAGTCATCTAAGAGAAAGAGGGCCTGTTGGCACCAAGCAGACTTGAATTCCTGTCTTCTCTTTGGCTCTCACTGGGTGGGTTATCCATTCTTGAACTAAGCACAGTGGTTGCAAAGGACTGGAGGCAGACTGATTGGATTAAGTGTTTTCAGTGCCCATATTAGGTACTGAAAATGCCCTCACTGCCACATGAGTTTCTCTTGTGAGACTAAACTCAACAGAGGAAATCTAGGCAGAAAACAAATAAATGCTCATTGCATGAGTTCACTTTCTTCCTCCAAATAAAATAATGGGCTACTTGCCTCCACCTTCATGATGTTTCCCACAGGCTCCCACTGCTCTCTTGTAACTCTCCCTTGATGACCTGGCCATCCTCTCTTCTCTATAGTTTGTTTCAAAGCTGAGCCTACTAGTGAATTCCTCTGCTACCATACTGATATCTGTAATTGCTTCCTTCTCATTTTTAATTGGGCTGTTCAGGATTTCATGGTTAGAGCTACATTTTTGGCTCAGCTTCCACAGTATCTTTCGTGTGTTTTGTTTCTTGGGCCAAATAAAGGAGCATGACAAGAATGGAAATTCTACTGTTATTAAGGGAGATAGAGCAAGCACACCAGCTAACCCCATTTACTTCTTTATATTTTCCAAATAATCTACATTTGGTATTAATGGCACAAAAATGTATCATGGGATAAAAGTTTAAAGAAAGCGCTGTGTTTTCTTTCCCGCTAAAGAAAAGTATCTATTGAGCAGTCTTTAAAGAGGTCAAATAAAATAAACATTCTTGACCAATAGCTCAGAAATCTCAATCCAGATGGCTTCTTAGGCCTATCTTTCTCTTGGTCTGAGTTTCTTTTCCACACCTTTTAGTGGTAATAAGGCAAAACCTGCATGCTGATTGGATGATTGGGTGCCATTTTGCATTATGCACAATCCACTGGCTCAGGCAGCTGAGCACTGACTTCCTTTGTCTCACCAGTGTC
>NW_004524671.1:3535861-3543285 GCF_000260255.1 Octodon degus | reverse complement strand
TTCCTCACCTCTCTTTTACACGTACACACATGTACCTGTCTCACACAATCTATCTTTCTTCAAAAAGTGTGAAACATTAGATGTATTCCTATAAGCTTGATAACCCTTATTATAGTGGATTGAAATTGTAGACAATGGTGACCAGGAATATATAGCTCTTGTGTATATTCCTTTCTTTCTTTTTTATTTTCTTTTTTTCCCTTGTACTGGGAATCACCTTGCACTTGCCAGGCAGGTGCTTGTGCCACTAAGCTATATCCCAAGCCACTCCTGTATATTTCTTAAGATATCAGAAATATATCTTATGTCATTAACCCCTACCCCCAATCCACTCAAAACACAAAACACCTGAAGAGAGTTTTTCAGCTGTGTAACCAACGCTGTTTCCAAGCATTTGGCCGTACATCATGATTCCTTTCTCACAAAAACTGAACTCACTATGCATGATTATGCAATATATGTGTAAGAGGCCTGTGATGGTGCATGCCAGTAGTCTCAGCTCTTTGGGAGGCTGAGGTGAGAGGGCTGGAAGTTCAAGTCCCACCTGAGCTACCTGGTAAGACTGTGTCTAAAACTAGACTAAACTAAACTAAAATAAAATAAAATGTTCTGGGGACATAGTTCATTGTGAGGACCTTGGATTCAATATCCAGATCAAAAGAAAAAAGTTGTGTATATACACATGTGTATGTGTGTCTTCCTCCTCAATTTTTGGTGGAAATCTTGTTAGACAATTTCAACCACATTTCTTTCTTTTTTTCAAGAGTACAAAATGGTAAAACAAAAAATTAGAAACTATACAAAATTTCATTAAACAAAGTTGCCGCCTCATGAAAGATTCAGCTTTCACAACTGAATTCTTGTCATTGAATGGAAGTTTTCACTAAGAGCTAGGGGTTATTGCAGCTCAGCTAACAAAATAAAACACTTTCTCATTCCTTCCATCAAACCTAATCCATCTGACCATTTGTACTGCACAGTTGCCAGATTTCTGCGACTGAGATGCTAGGTTTGGTCCAAAGCCAATAGTTAACTAAGATCTTTGAGATGTGATAAATGTTAGTTCTTGACTTAATGTACACACATGTATATCAAATTACTTATTCATTTATATTTTAGCTTTAAAAATAAGTGATTAAATGACAACCCCACAGATCTCTATTCTAAGACCTAGCAAGCTTTTTTTATTTATTATTTCCAGATAAAATGTTCTAGGGAAAAACATTCTCAGTAAAAATAATTACTAACTTTGTTGGCTTTTACCACAAGCATACTCAAAAGTCTACTCAGCAATAGCAAGTGGCTGTAGTCCAATGGAACCCATGAGGCCTTCCACACTATAATGGAGCCGAGTCAGAGGTAAAGAGGTAATAAGAAATGTCACCAAAGAAAAAATAAGTCACAAAGCTGTGGCTGGAAAGGCTCAATTACTCGAGAGAGGTGGGGACTTGCAGAGTTCACAGAACACAGCACAGTGGAAGGGGTGAACAAGGCAAAAGAGTGAAGTTTGTGACGTCTGAGAGCTGCATAGTCTCTGTGGTACTTCACTGACTAGTTCATGAGTTTCAACCTTCAGAGATTGACTTGAACAGCTTCCTGAAATAATGAATCACTTTTTGCTAAGGAGTGCAGCATAAATGCTCTGAGATGTTTAAGGACGAGGAACAACTTGACATCAGTTCCATCCTTCCTTCATCAAAAAGAAAAAAGTGAGGTCAGGGAGATAGCTCAGTGGAATAAGTGCTTGCCTGGAAAGCACATGGTCCGAGTTAAATACCCAGTACCACAAAAAAGAAAAAAAGCAACTGAGTGGCCAGGGTTCCATGCCCGGCATGCTGTGCTGGCCCTGCTCCCAGGGCATGCTGAGTCAGCAATTGAGACTGAGTATGGTGGCATGCACCTATAATCCCAGTTCTTGGGAGGCTGAACACAAGCGGATCACTATGAGTCCAATCTATGTAGAGAGACCTTGTAGACACTGTATTAAAAAAGAAAGAAAAAGAGAAAGAAAGAAAGAAAGAAAGAAGAAAGAAAGAAAGAAAGAAAGAAAGAAAGAAAGAAAGAAAAAGAAAAGAAAAGAAAAGAAAAGAAAAGAAAAGAAAAGAAAAGAAAAGAAGAAAAGAAAAGAAAAAAGTTTATAAATGTATTATCCATCTAAAGCTCAGATATCAGATGGGCCCTGCTGGGAACAGTTTTGTGCTAAAGAACTGTCCATTCAATACCTAAATAATTGAAAAACAATGTGATGCTTTATTGCTGTCTTTAAGAAAAACATCAAAGGAAGAATACATCTAGAGAACAAATCTGCAATTGCTGTCTTTCCAAGCTTGCCAACTCCTTCCACATGTGGCAGCTGCCCTGAGCTCCCTGTTCCTTCCTACAGCTTTACCTCCCCAGCGCTGCCAGCAGCCTAAGAAAGGCATTGCTTATCATGCCCTCCCCGGCCTGTCTCTGGTGCACTCTCCATTACATAGGCTCCCCAACGTTACTTCCTTCAAGTCTCATATGGGCCCTTTAGCAGACTTCTTCTCTCTCTTTTTTTTCTTTTTGAAAGAATATGAAATATTAATTTTTTTTAAAAAAGCAGCATTAGAAATGATCCAAAATTTCACTAAACAAAGTAATAGGAATTCAACAATGGTTGCTGTACTGCATGATAGTATTTTCAAATTAGTTATTTAGGCTACCAGATATAAATGTGCAAAATTGGTTTAAAACAACAACAAAAGTTATAAGAAATTCTAAAAATAATAAAAAGAAAATTAAGCATTAACTGCTGCCTTAAAAGATAAGCAGAAATCAGCAGTACAATTATCCAAATTATCCAGCAGGATTCTTCTCTGCAGAATCCTTGCCTAGAAACTCCAACAGCAAGCAAATAAATGGTATGTGGAGGATGGGGCGGGGCTGGCCTCACTCGCAACTTATTTCTTTCTCATACCCTGTCACACAACAACATACAAGGACTTTCTTTTTAAAGTAGTAGCTTATACAGTGTAAACATTGAAAAGGAAAGTGGAGCTTGATATTTATTTTATAAAATACAGGGGACGACATGTGCATACATCAATTCCTTTCTTTAAATGGTGTTACTTTTCATTAGTGTCCACTTAGCCTCATGTGACACTTGCTAAGAGCAATTTATGGCTAAAGGAAATATAGGCTGGGTGTGAGGGCAGAGCTCAGTGGCAGTGTGTGGCCCTGGGCTCAGTCTCTGGGATCAAAGTAAATTAATAAATTTAAAAAGCAGATGAAAAAATCAAATCAGAAGTGATAAGAGGTGAAGATGAGAGTTTCCCACAGAAGAAACAATACGACAAAAGAAAATAGGAAGGTGCTATTATGTAAGAAGTATATTATTTAAAAACTGTCCAAGCAGCAACCTCAACAGAAGTCATGAAAAGATAAAAAGGAGCTAAAGTTTAAGGGCAAGAAAAATTTAGTTGTGCAACAAAGACTAGTTATGAAGGTCATAACCTGATACTAGCATTAAATTAAAAGCAAAAGAAGTAAACAGTTTTATTAACTACATCCATCTTTCCTCTGGGGCTAATATTTCTACCTACCCCAATGCCTGGACTATATAGTGGGTACTCACGAACTGCTAATTCATTGTTCCATCCTCTTTCTCATTCTTCAAATTGACTTCTACATATAAAGAAACAATCATAGCTGGGAATGTATATGAATCAATTTTGTTCCTTGCTAAAAGTAAAGCTCACATTATGAATTTCCAAAGTTAAGCCCTGACTGTGCTGGGCAACTGCTGATATCATACACCTTGAGTTTTACCACTGAGCATGCATGTTAGCTGCACAGAGCCACACGGAGCACAGCGCCTGCAGCATGATTTTGGAGTAGAAATGGTGATGTCCTTACTCATGTGGCCACTGAGAAATGAAGCTACCTCTACACCAACAGATAAGGAGGACCCTGAGATGTTGGAAAATGGATGGAGAAACCAGTGTGACCAATGGAAGCTGTTGCTGGCCTCACCGTGAAGACCTGCCCACTGAGACTGCAGCTGTTACTCTACTGTCAGTGAATATTTTACAGGCATGCTTGACCTTGACTGTAATCATCTGCTTCTGTTTAATTCTTTACTTCAAATTATACTAGTCTTGCTTATCTGTACAAGATATACTGTAAGACCTCAGTGAGTGCTGCAGAAGCCTATCCATACCAGATATTTTCTAACATGCCTACAATATTGAAAGACCAGAAGCAATCTGCCCTTCCATATTTTATGCCTTGGCACCTCCTCTGCATCACTACTCTGGCATATTGGGGTCATTATTAGGTAAAATAAAGATTAGTTGAACCCTTACTTGACTGCAACTGTGCAGCAATCATTTGGACAACTGACACAGATCCTAAATGACTAATGGGCAGTATGATGGTTGATTGGTTGTGTCAGTTCGAGAAGTTCAGTTCAGAGAAGCTTAACTAAATTGGCTCAGCAATTCTATACCCCAAGGTATGAAAGACATACCTAAGGGTATCTTTTTGCATGGAAGGCATACAGGAGAAATGAGGAAGGATGGATCTACTTCTATTTCTCTAGAAGAACTCCAATCTTCACCTTCACCTTGGACGCAATCTCCTGGCTTCTATCACAGACTTTCTGGTTTCCATCACAGCCCTCAGCCTATTGCTGCAGCCCCCTGGGCCTCCTGTTATGGACTCACAGGGGGCACCGCAGTGAGCTCAAGGCCCTGGACCGAAGCCTTTGGTCTTCTACACTCTTCCTCATCCAGCTCTGTGGCTGCCCATCAAAAGCCAACCTTGTGAATTCTTATACATTTGTATATTTTGTGTTATATCTGTTTCTCTAGTAAAACACTGATTGATATAGTTAGCATACTTGGCACAGATATGAAGGACAAAGGGATGCTTCATGTCCTTCCCAACGTGGATTGGATGATATGAGATTTCCTTGTACTACTCAGAATACCGCACAGCTCAAAATGTATTAATCATCTCTGGAGTTAGTATTTTCAAAACACAAGTGATGATGAGTAGTTGAAACCAGAAGCAAAACCAGAAATAGAGGCACTGTTGTACCCCAAACTCAGTATTTTAAAATGACTAACAGTTGTTGTGGCATCATTTCTTCAGGTCAGTAAGGGCTTAGCTGGCCAGATAATGCAGATTGCAGTGAAGATGGCTAGCAAAGCTATCATCATCTGAAGAGTAAACTGGGGTTGAAGAATCTGTCCCATGATGGTCACCCACAGAGCTGTGTGAAGGAGCCTTCAGTTGCTCATTTCCTGCTTCTCCTCAGAGCTGCGTGAGTATATTCACAAAATAGCAAGTAGCTAGCTTTCCAGAGACAATGATGGAGAGGAGAGCTAGGTGGTAGGTACAGCACAGTGACTTTTATGGCCTTGTCTCAAAAGTCGTGCACCATTACTTCTGCCACATTCTGTTAGACGCATGTTCCTTAAGTGCAGCCCCCATAAAAAGGGCAAAAAAACAGACTATGTTTTCAAGCCAACAAGCTTACTAAGTGTCAAGAGCCTTCCTACCTTCTCTAAAATAATTCTTGATTCTTTTCCCCATACAACTGGTCTAGGATTTCAGCAAAGATGAAAGTATAAAACAAAGCACATGAACATATGGCAACTGTAAGAATCGAATATATGGGAAAGTTAATGTTACTAGTTAGTAAAAATAAAGAAATAATTACTTTTAACCATTTGATATATATGTTATAAACATTACATGCACGGTTTATTAAGATTTTATTTTCTTTTCTAATGGTTTTTTTAAAAGTGATACTACACACTGAGGGGTAGTAAATATAGTTGCCTTCTTCCTCAGAGTAGTATTGTATGCCTTAAAATTCCTCTATAATAAGCACACAGAAACTGTATGCATCTCTTTTTCATAGTGCTTTTCACAGCAACATCAAGTGACCTACATTTGGCATTCTGGGTAATGACCATGTTCCAGAAATTGCAAATTTAGTACAGAACAAGATGCCAGGAGTAAAGCAGAAGGTAAAGAAGCCTTTTCTACTGTGTTAAGAGTGCCAGATGTGCCAGCATAATTCAGAAAAGAAACAGAGAAGGCCCAAGAAGGTATGGGAAGGTAGGCACACAAAGGAGATCTCTGTAAAAAGACAGCACTTACTACGCAAGGTGGGAAGTGTGCGAAGGTTGAAAATACAGAGAGGAGGAATTGATAAAGATGAAAGAAAGAAAATCTGAGCTTGGAATTCACTTTAAATACATGAATGAAGATGTCTAAATTCAAACATGTCTCAGGATAGAAAAGTGAATTCCATTAATTATCTTCTAATCATCTTGTTATTCTTTCTCTTTTTTTTTTTTTTTTTCAGAACTGGGAATTGAACTCTGGCCCTTGCACTTGCCAGGCAAGCATTTATTCTACTGAGCTATCTCCCCAGCCCATGATTATCCTGAAAAGACTTCAGAGAAGACTAGAGTTCATGGGACTAGAAAAATGAAGATCTTGCTTAAAAGCACAGACTAGACTCAGGCATGGGTGGACACTCAGAATTACCCCAAATGATGTGTGGCTGAGAAATTAGTGTAGTTACAAGGAATTTGGAAAGCTGAGCCCAGATAGGAGCCGGATTTAGAACATTCACTTTCAAGTTCTGAGGTTTACTAATTAAGGCTGAGGTTTTGAAACCTCCATGAAAATTACAATATTATTAAGACTTGTAAAAACTTCAGCAAGACTATAGTTGCTGAGACCAAAATCTGTTCATAGAGTTCTATAGGACAAAGTTGGATGATTCTCTGGCGTGCTCAGTTGTTAAGAGAATCAGGATAGGTGCTGCCTTTCATTCTATCTAAAATATCTTAAAACACCATAAAATAGACTACAGTTTCATGTGGTACCGATACTGGCAATTAGATTTTAGTGCAATCTTTTCTTCTCACTTAAAGAAGTGTGTGTGTGTGTGTGTGTGTGTGTGTATATACACACACACACACACACAATCATATGTATCTGTTGCAGACTTATTTGCACAGAGACTTTGTCATTCCATCATCTCTGATGAGAATTAATAACTGTAGAAAAGGGCTCCTCTACTCTTTTCAATATTTCCTTCCAAATGACTTATGATCTCCTTGCACATTTTGATGCCAAAACTTTTTTGCCTAGATGTGTGCAATATTAGACGCTGAGGACCTACTGTCAGCAAGTAGTTTCTAATAATGTAATCCATGCTGTTTTGCATGATGCATGAATCAGCTCACATGTGCTTCTCTTGGTTTTGAAGTTTCTTTGATTTCTTCCAAGGATTCGACATTGTTTTCCTTTCTTTAATTGCATTGCTAGGTGCATAACAGGCAATCCTGTTCATGTATGCTTGTAACAGTGAATAACACAGCTTTGTGTATGTATTGCTGGGCATACTTTTGCTGAGGTAAGATAAGGCATATATA
>NW_004524671.1:3522263-3535581 GCF_000260255.1 Octodon degus | reverse complement strand
ATATATATATGAAATGGAAGTCCCTGTCTCACAATAAGTATGCCTTTTTCAGTTTTCACATTATTTTGCATACATAATTTTTCTCTTTTAATGAACAATCATGAAATCCTAAGAATATCCTAACTTAATATATGTAATGCCAGCAATGTGCAACATGATGTAGCACTACAGGCACAATAAGTGATAGCACATTACTAAATAGTGTAGCTACATGTGCTAGTGCAAATGAATATACTATCCACACATGTACTACTTCATGTACTAACTTACTAATATACTACTGTAATATACAATGTTAGTCCTATGTACCAATATCAGCACACATACTAGTCATTCACCTTGATCCAATAGATAATATTGAGGCCATTAAGAGGCAGTAAAAATAAATATCAATAGTTAATAAACCAGTACCAAAAGCCAAAACTGACCCTACTATGTGTATTATGTCTGTCGGGAAGATGGAATCATGAGGGAATAAAATAAAATCTTCATTTCCTACCACACTCCAAAATAAATTCCTATTAGATTAAAGATTCATAAGAAAAGAAAAACTGCAAAATAATTATATTATATCTGAGTGATAGAAGGCTCTTCTAGCAAAAAGCAGCAACAGATTGGATAACATAAAATTTAAATGCTCTTATGAGCAAGGGAGGTAGTCCAGAGGCTTAAGCACCTTCCCGGCTAGTACAAGGTCCTGCGTTTGATCCCCAGTACTGCAAAAAGAAAAGGTAAAATTAAATAAAAATTAAATGCCTCTACATATAAGGCAAATGAAAAAATGTTTGGCCTTTATTTATATGAGCTAATAGGTTAGAATCTTTAACATATGGAATATTTTTATAACTAAATAAAAAAGTTTATAGAAAAACAGACCAAACAAACAAATAGTAAAACTATAAAAGCCACATACCAGTGGTAAAAATCAATGGAAAAAGTAAAATCATGACTTTTTTGAATGCAAATTAAACAAATACTATTTATCTATAAGTGTTCACACCTTACTTTTCAATAGATACCAATATAGTATAAAATGAATGCTCTAAATCTGCTATTCAAATGTAGGTCACCACTTCTTTGCTCAAAAGAAATTCAAAGATTTTTCAAATGTACATATTTTCTTTAGCATCATTATCTTAATGACCTACAAGTTCTTTTCATAATATATCATAAGTAAAAATTTATTTGTGAGCACAGATATTTACATACAACTATGTTTATCAGTGTATTAGTTATAATATTTTTTTAAAATCAAATCAATCTGTATTGCAAAGCTGGGTGAATAGTTATATCTAGGATTGTAAACCCTTCTGATAGAATAAAGCACAAACATCAAATTTTATCTTCTTGTAGACATCACAGTGACTTAGGGGAGAAAAAAGTTACGTTGAGAGATAAAAGCAAGACACAAAACCATATTCAAAAGAAAATATTTTTAAATGTTGGAAATAGATTGTGTGGCAGGCAATTTTGATTTGTTTCTCATACTTTGTTATATCTTCCAAGATGTCTACAATAAGAGTGCATTGTTTTATAACTAAGATAGGTGTCACTGTGGTCAATATAAAAAAAAAGCAAGAGCAATGTATGCGTGTTTATTTTTTTTTTTGTATCACGTAATGCAGATGCTAAAAGTCACATATTACAGACATTATAGTAATTGAAATTTAAATTGTTTCCTGTGCTTGAAATGATGAGAATATTATCACTATATGTTTACATTATGAAGATAAAATACTTATTGGTAAGGGAAAAATCCACATGAAATGTATATTTCTACAATTTTACACTGTAACAGGTATGTTCTTGCAAACTTTAAGAATATTATTTCATAACGTAAAGTCTTAAAATGGCAATTAGCTTGTTGTATCCTAACCAGGCAATTTCATTACCTACGCATTAAAGAAGCACTCAAAGAGAAAAAAGAAAACACATTGGTATTTTTAGTGTATGTACTGTCAAAGCAAACACTGAAAACATTGTTCATCAGAGAAATCTAGATACTTCTGATGCAAAATATAGAAAAATTGGTGCATAACTATAGGTAATTCTTCAAATAAACTAAGTTCCTATGAACTAGAAATGGGGCTACACCAGTATGTTCAGAACCAAAATGATCATTGTAGTGGATTGCCAGCTGGTGGTCAATTTGTCACATCCAGCTGAACTGAACTAGCATGATGCTGGGTGTGGGAGGCCCACCTGAGGATAGGGGCCAGCAGCAGAAGAGGCAGAGCTAGAGGTGCTGTTGTGCAGCTCACAGAGAAGCTGTTGGGGAGCTGTTGAGCACTGCTGGAGGCTGTTTCTCTTGGGCTATTCTGCTTGATGACCTTGTTGTGCTGGCATTCCTGATGAACTTGGTTGTTGTCACTGGAGAAGGATCTCAGGACCTCATTTGGCTGAGAATGGCTGTGGATCACTTTGGAGAGCTCCGGTCCTCACCCTGAGTATCACTTCCTGGCTCCTGAGGTGAAGATGTTGCACTGCTCTGTCTCCTGGAGAAGTTTGTCAGGTTGGCTTTCCTCATGGGAACTCAGCTTTCCTGATGGGAACTCAGCTTTCCTCATCCTCGAAAGAACTTGGGACCTCACTGTTGCTGAGAATGGCTGTGGTACTTCTGGAGGGGAGCTCTGCTTCTTATCTTCAGCGCTGTTTCCTGGCTCCAGTTCAGATCTCTCAGCCTGCTGGCACAGATCCTTCATCTGCCGGCACAGACTTTTTAGCTTCCACTGCTGATCTTTGGGCCTGCCCAACACAAATTTGTGAAACAAGCCTGCATGAGACAGTGTCATGGGCTCCAGGCCCTCAGCTAGATTCTTTAGTCTTTGGTGTGTGGACAGATCTCCTGCACTGTCTTTGTATATGATTCTTTGGGTAACTATTAGAAAATAATTCCATCAACTATGCGTCCTGTACCAAATTTTTTCACCTTGCAAAACCCCAAACCATGACAGTCATACCACATAGAGATGTTTTCTCTAAGACAGATTAGAGAATAAACTTGTCATCTCTATTATTATAGCTTTTTCACCCTATTCCCCCCAAAGTACTCCAACTCCATTACCTCTTCCAAGATGAAGGCAGGATTCAACCTACATACTCATTAAATTGGGAGATATTTTGAACATCCTGCCATTCTCATCAGCTTGCTAAGACAGATGAAATTTATTTCACTTTTTACTAGGTCTGTGACACTCGGAGGGAATCAGCCTGTCTCCTCTGTGATAGGAGACTGAACACTTAGGTGGCATTTGTCTGTACTTTCTGATTCTGAAAAATAGTATATTTTTCTAAGACAGTGGAAAACTGGATGGGCAGTTCACCTTACTTTGACTGATGGATTTATCAATAGTTGCTGAGCAGTTATATAAGTAATTTAGGTCCCTCAATTGTATTATTAAATGATAAGTACTAAGAAAAAAATATCATTTGTAGTATACAAGTTTCAAAGTAGAGGAAAATTGAGTAGCACTTTACCCCCAGCTCTTGCTGCAACATTTAATATATTTATTATTTTCCCCAAAGCTGGACAGTTCTAAAATGACGTCTGTCTGATTTAATGTGTTTAAGCAAAAGAGATTCCACCCAAACCCATCTCATTCGAAACACTATCTAGGTGGCAGTAACAATGACATCAATTACAGAAATGTTACTGACAACAAAAACACTCAATTCACCAACAAAGGTCAGCAGTAAATTTCTCTAAAATATGTACAGCTCATAAACGTAATGGGTGTGCAACTGTGACTGAAGCAGATGTTCATAAAATCAGCATTTAAACATGAAGACACTGTAAAATAAATGAAGATGAGATTAATTTAGCAAGTTAATTCTGAAGCTGAGTGGGGAAGAAAATTAGCAGACAGGCAGAGGACTCTGATATGTAAGCTGCATTGGGGTCAGAGGACAGGACATGGCAGAAAGGCTGACAAAGTGGGCTGCCACTGAGGGTTTGGAGGTGTCTGAATACAGCATACACATTGTCTTTATTGTGTTATTGAAAACTGCTTTGTTGTCTCAGAAATACACACACACACACACACACACACACACACACACACGCACACTTGGTCAGTTTCCTTTCTTCATCAGTGGCAATGGGGAGCTAACTTAATTCACCTAGGGAAGTTTTAAGAACGTTTCTGGTAAACAGGTGCAAGTAATTAGCCCGGTCTCATAAATATGTGCCTGTGGCCGCACAGTTCCTGGCCAACAGCCTCCCTGTTTGCGTTTTGTTTCTACAATAAAGGGATGCGGCAGAAGGTCACTTCTGGGGCAGAAGGGCCATATGCTGTTTTACATATCCGCACACAAAGCCCGACCCTGAACCCTGAGGCATTTCCCTTGGTGCTCCTGAGTGCGAAGTAAATCTAGAAGGGCCTCTTCAGTTCGCTCTCAGCCCTCCTCAGCAGCAGGCAGAATTTGGGTGGCCTTGCTGTGTCCTGGCCTCCTGCTGTTGGCTGCAATTTCTCTTGTAGAGAGTGATGAAGGGCATGAGGGCGACACTGGCTTAAATCTTCATAAAATAAAGACAACTGTGATTGAAGTCCAGTGTGGCTGCTTATATAAGTGCAAGGGGACAAAGAAGTTAGCCCTGGGCTGGGGCAAATGGGCTTGTCTAGGGAGGCAAGTTGCTGAGAATTTTTTTGTCCATGAAAATACTCTGGATATCCAAGCAGAGCAACCATCCCCCTGGGGAGGTATCAGAATCTTTGTGAGCTTTTACACTTCTATTCTCTAGCATTTTTGCCTTGCCCACTATTAAACCAACCTCTTCTTCAGAAAAAAATGTTTGGAGTAGTTTCCTCTTTAGAGAGAGAGAGTTAGAGAGAGAGAGAGGGAGAAAGAGACAGAGAGAGACAGAGAGACAGAGAAACAGAGAGAGAGACAGAAAGAGAGAGAGAGAAACAGAGAGAGAGACAGAGACAGAGAGACAGAGAGACAGAAACAGAGAGAGAGAGAGACAGAGAGAGAGAATACTCTAGATAGATACTTAAGCAAGCTTTCAGGAGTCCAACAAAGAGTGGATTCTCCAAAGACTAGATCTAGCTCTTGCCAAAACAGTGGTTCTGTTCGGGGATCTTTCTTCGTGATTTTGGGCATTGCTTACTGTAAAGCTCAACTTGGCAAAATCAATTGACACAAATCCAAAACATCAAACAGTTAGGTGCCCTTCTTAAATAGAAGTCAGGTATTTTGACAAGCATCTAATAATTCACATGTTGATTCCTTTAGTTCTTCATGTTTTATTGACATTTTAAAGCATGTTTCAGGCCAGGGATATGGCTCAGCAGCATAAGTGCCTGTCTGGCAGGTGCAAGGTCCCAAGTTCAGTCAGAGTATCACAAAAAGAAAAAAAGAAAGAAAATATGTTTTAACCATATAGTTGACTTCATTAAGATTGAGCAAAAATATCAAATTTTAACAGTGTAAGCCAACACAGTAATTAGTGCTCTCACCACACACTTACTCTTTTATTAGTGTGTGCAGACCGCTGTGGTAGACATCAGGAGGGAAAGAGGAAGAACAAAAGAAAAGTATTATTCTTACCTTCAGGAAGCTTTCCCTACATAAGGTAGAAAACAGAGAAAAAAAGAAAAAAAATATATATATAAACTGTCTTGGGCATGGGGTATGACTCAGCTGCTGAGCACTTGCCCAGCATGCACAAGATCCTTGGTTCCATTCCCAGCACCTCACAAACAAAGCAAAGCAAACTTTTCTTCTGATTTTAATTGTAGAGGATATTGTAAATAATTTGGAATACTTAAATATGCAAAGAGAAGGAAAAGTCAATGAAAAAAACACCACCTAGAAAAAAATGTTACTAACATTTTTATTTATTTTATTTTCTGTATTTAGTACAGAGTCTACAGCATCTCGCTACACAGATTGGACTCATAGTGATCCTCTTGTTTTCAGCCCCTAAGTACTGGTATTACAGGTGTGTGCCACCACGCCCAGTCTCAATTGCTGGCTCAGTACACGGGGAGGGCTGGGCATGGCACACTGGGGATTGAACACCGGTCACTGAGCCTGCCTAAGCAGGTGCTTTAGTCTGCTGAGCTGTCTACCTGGCCTTAACATCTTTAAATTAACTATTTACAAAACAGTTTTAGAATCACAAACTAGTGTGAAAGTTCCTACATAACCCCAGATCTAATTCTCTTATGACTAACATCAAATTAGAGTGGTGTACTTGTTACAAGAATGAACTGAAATTATTATATTATTATTGACAAAAGTCCATGGTACACTCAGATACCCTTAGGTTTTGCCTAGTAACGCTTGGCTATCTTTGATACACCATCCATAACACCATATTACGGTTAGAGGTCTCTTCTTTTAATCTCCTCTTCTTGTGACAGTTTTTGAGCAATTTCTCAATTTTGATGACTTTCATTTTGTGCAACGAACCCCAGCTGAAGTTAACTTGAAGTTTTTCTCATAATTACACTGGGATCACGTTTTGCAAAAGGAGGCCGAACAGTGTCTCGCTGATGAAAGGTATATCTGCTGCCAACACGACAGACCTACACTTGCTGTGGTTGGGTGTGGCATGCCCTTGTGTAAGGCGTGGTCACTAGGGTGGTGGCACTACTGGGAGAAGTGGAACCTTTAGAGAGTGAGGCCTCGTGGAAGGAAGTCGCCCCATGGCCTGGCACAGCCTCCTCTGTCTGTGTGCTGGATGCACCAAAAGGTGAGATTACCACACACTACCCCACCCCCAAGCACCTATCTACCACAGGCTCAAGGGAGCAG
Source organism: Octodon degus (assembly GCF_000260255.1). Taxonomy (NCBI): domain Eukaryota; kingdom Metazoa; phylum Chordata; class Mammalia; order Rodentia; family Octodontidae; genus Octodon; species Octodon degus. Next base: position 3,528,819 of record NW_004524671.1, on the reverse strand, counting down.
GGCCAAGGACCATGGACAGAAACCTCTGAAACCTGAGGGTACAAGTGAAAATAAATCTTTCTTCATTTTAATTTCACTTTCTCAGATACTTCGTCACCACGATCGAAAGCTAACATACTGCTCTCGATGCTAATCTTGATCATATGGGTAACATAGTGTTTGCAGGTCTTTTTCCATTCATAAATTACTCTTTCCACACTGTACTCTTCTAGAGGAAGCCACCATGTATAGCCTGCAACTAAATAATGGAAATGACGCCCCACTGCCTTGAGGCCTCATTTGAAATTATTTTGCATCAAATTATTTTGTGATTTCAAACAAAATCTTTTAATTTGTAATATAGTTAGCGTATTTTGTCTTATTCTGCATCCCAACTTGGATTGCCGAACTTTCTAAATGATATTTCTTAATTTGCTTTCATTGAGATTCACTCTTTGTGCCATAAATTTTTCTTAAGTTCTGAGTTACATAGAATGCAGAATGTCAGCCATGCATGGTGGTGCACCCCTGTAATCCCAAAACTCGGGAGGCAGATGCAGGAGGATCTCCGTGAGTCTGAAGTCAGCCTGGGCTACACAAGTGAGTTCAAGGCCAGCCTGAGCTGCATAGATTCTGTCTCTGAAAAGAAAATAAATGAATCCCTAATGTCATGTATCTGCTCCTGAAGTTTCTGAAATAGCAATGCTAGTCTTAAAAAAAAAAATCAATCCACACACCTCACTCACTGAACTCTCTCCCCCTTGAGCATCTAGCACTGATCTTTTACTATCTTTATGGCTTTTTTCCTTTCCTGAAAATCATATAATTGAACTAATGCAATTTTTGTATTTACATACTGGCTTATGACAGGCAGTATGTAGTTAAAAATCATTCTATGATGTTTCTGGTGTAGGCAATTAATTTCTTTTTACCACTGAAATTTATTCCATTGTTTGGATAGACATTATCCCATTGTTTGGATAATTTGTGTACCCACTGACCTAGTGAATCCACTTATCGGATTGTTTTAGTTGAATCTAGGTTTGGTCAAATATGCATAAATCTATATGCACATACAGATTTTTGTTTGATCTCAGTTTTTAACTTAAATAATATCTTCAAAATCCTTACTTGACACCTATACATCTGCTTGGTGCAGGGTCCTACAGCTTTCTTCTTTAGTATTAACTACTCTGTGACTTGACTGTTCAAAATAAGTTCATCAGTATCTACAAGAACAAGTTTAATTTTTGTTAGGATTTCACTATTCTATACACGAAATTGGGAGAAATTTTGACTTCTTAATTTTTGAGCTTCTAACCTATAAACATGGCTTGATTTGGTTTTTGTCTTTTTGGGTTTTTTTGTTTTGTTTTTTGGTGGTTTTTTTGTTTTTTTTTTTTTGTTTGTTTGTTTTGTTTTGTTTTTTTTGACTAGCATTGCGAAATAGCTAGTTTCATTCTATTTCATTTCTGAAATAGAAACTTCAGGAGCAGATACATGACATTATGGATTCATTTATTTTCTTTTCAGAGACAGAATCTATGCAGCTCAGGCTGGCCTTGAACTCACTTGTGTAACCCATTTCATTAGAACTTTTTATTTAATTTCTTGCCGTGGGATATTTGGTAGGCTTAGTTTCAAATTTTTTTTTGCATTTTTGTTACTAGATTGATTACTAGGGAAATATATTCATTTTCTATTTAAGGATGTCACGTACCCATTTGTATTTTTCATTTAAAAATTACAGATTTATTATCCATTGTCTATTCAACGACTTCTTCACATTGATTCATAAAACCTCTTTATGTACACACTAGTATTTTATTCCAAAAGTTTTCATGCATTGTCTGTATTTTCTTAATTTTATTCATGATGTGTTTTAGATATTCAGAAGTGCTTGGTATGTAATCAAAATTATTTTTACCTTCTTTTAGTGCTTAGACATGTCTATCTACCTGCAAATAGCAGGAGGTCACTGCTTCTTTTCCTACATATCTAGTAGTTCCATTTTTAACATCTAACTCTAATGTATCTGGAGCACATTTTGGTTTAATGTGTAATGTGAAGATATAACTTGTTTCCAAATGTTAACCACTTTCCTAAAAGTAATAGTGAGTAATCTTTTCTTTCATGACTTGAAATGATAACTTTAAATATAAGAGATTCTGATGTGTATATTTTATTTCTCTGACCTCTATTCACTTCCATGACTCTGTCCATGCTCTCATATCCACTGTTCTAATTAACTACACAATTCTTTTTATCAAGTACAAACTTTTCTTCTTTCTACACATTTCCTTTGCTCCTACCTATTTCTCTATATTTACTTTACAACTCAAATTAATCATTCTCCTTTTTAATTGGAATTACATTTTTAAACGGGGATAATAGATCACTTACTCAATGTTAAACCCTAGGTCTGGGAACATACAAATAGGAACATAAACAGGAACATAAAATGGTGCTTCTATTAGTCTCTTCTTTACTGTCTACTAGAAAAATTTTGGCTGTCATAGATAATTGGATCAAACACCACTTCACCATTTCAGACCTCATATTCATAGCCATGTGTGTCTCCATGTTGCTCTAAGGCAGCCATTAAATTCAGAGAGCTCAACCCCAACTGTATTACAATCACTAAGAGCCTTATGGTGTCTCCAGGATGACTTCCAAAGGATCCCTGCAAGTAATGACCTGGGAATTTTTAAACTTTCCAGCGGTGAGCCTAAGAAATTAAAGTTAAAAACCACTATCTTAAATTATTATTATTGTCCTATAAAAGGCTAAAATCCTATAGGCCATCACAATAAAAAGTGGGTAAAATGCTATCCTGAGTTCTCAAGATATTTTCATATTAAGCTACAAGAAATGTAGTACACTAGAAATCTAAGGACTAATCCTGAATCTCTAATAGACTCCACCTCCATCTTCAGTAATTATTTTACTACAATCATCTGAGTCTTGCTTTCTTAACCTATAGTGTATGTGGGGTGAACTAAATTATCACTAGGAGAAATGTGAAGCTCAATCAGTTAAAAGTATTTCTATAACACAGAAGCAAGAGCAATAAGTAAAAGAAAAACTAACAAAGAAATAAAACAGGAATTACATCAAGGTATATAAATAATAAGAGTTCCATGTAGCTTGATGATGAAGATCAGTGTAAAGTCTCACACTCAGATGTCTGTAAGAGGCAAAAAGTTTAACATCCGTTTGTGAAGCAGCCAGGTCTAAGTACAGGATCTATTATCAAGATTCACATCTAAAAGACATTCCAATTCAGTTACATGGGTGAGTAGGCCAAAGTGGGATGCACACAACTAATGAGATGCACCCAATGATGCACTAAACTTTAATAAAATAATAAGTTTCATTAATATGTATTAAATGTATAGAGAATAGTGAATATGTAAGTTTGTCAACTAAAATCATGTATTGGTAAAGAATGATCAAAGCTTTTGCACCCATTTAATACATGGCCTTAAAAGAATGTTTGTACACTAGTGTCATAGACAATTTTGTGTGCTCTTGAAAAAACTATGTAACTTCTCTGGATGTCAGTTAACTCTACTATACAATGGGAATAATTCCTCGAGGTAAATGTAATTATTATGTATCAAAACGTTGTCTTAGTTGCTTTACTCATTGCTGGAACAAAATACCTGATATCATAACTTAAAGGAGGAGAGGTTTATTTTGATTTACATTTCAAAAGTTTCAGTTCTTGCAGGGTTGGACTGTGCTTTGGCAGAGGAGAGAGAATAGGAAACAGAAAGTGAAGGGAGGAAATGGAGAGGGAGATATGCCCTTCCAGGCCACCCCTGCCCGGTGACCCTCTTCTTCCAGCCAGAATCCACCTCCTAAGAGTAAGTCAGCTATAATCCAATCATCTTCCAAAAGCCCCACCTATAAGTACAGAGGCTTTTGGGAGACATTTAGATATGAACCATAGCAAATATATTCTAATAAAAAATAAAATCTTATCATTTTTATGGTTACTTAATATCCAAATTAACTATGCTGTGGCCAACTAAAGTCATTTGTGGCCTTCTTGGTTCAAACCCCTCTGCTATCTTGAAGTTGTCAATGTAATTATTTTTCTAAGACAGAGCCTCAACATACCATCATCCTGCTTAATACACCTGTTCATTCACTCACATATGTACATGTGTGCATGGACCACTGGTTTCTTCCTCATTGTCTGGAAAACAAACTCAGTAGCTAGCCCAGTAGTAAAGATAGCTATGAAATGAGCCAAGAAATTTTTTTATCTCTTTGTTTATTTCTTTTGGTAATCCCCTTTGTGACTGGTAATTCTGATATAGCAACTTAATCAGATTTTTAAAAAACTACCACATTAGTAAATCACGCCCATGGAGAAGCTAGGGTGGGTGAGAAAGTATGGCCTTGGACGCTATATATAGTCCTGAACTCATTCTTCTCTAGAACTGTATTCCTTCTACTCAGCTACCACAGACTAAGTACCTTTACTCTAATCCAATCATCATGATATTCCTGCCTTGGACCCAGCTACCCATGGACTGAACGTGCTGAAACCCTGAGCTTAGTTAACCAAGAGATGGAGGGAAGGGGGAAAAGGTAGAAGACAATATAAAAATAATCAAAATGTGCTTTATACATGTACCAAATCTCCATTTTAAGTATATGTATTAGTATGTACTAAAACATTCTAACAAACAAAAAATAATCTCCTTGCATTGCAGATTGCTAGGTATTTTGTCCAGCAATTAGAAAACTGACTAATATTTGACATTGTTACCAAAGAAGATAGTCACTGATGATGATGTTTTTTCAAAGTCTTTATTTTTTATTTTGTTTATTTTATTTTATTTTGCTTCCATTAATTTTATTGAGAAGCAAATAGCAATGAGACAGTTTCAAAACAGGTTAGTAGGACAGCTACAATGATTAATACATTATATATTGTTTGTTTGCTGAATTTGGACATTGTTTCAGCTGCAGGCTAAAGAAGCTCTAGAATGTCATGAGCAAGGCTCACAGGCAGTTCTGGTCAGATCTCCAATCAAAATGTCAATAGGAATGTGGACAATCAAGGCCAGGCTCAGGAAGTTTTAGGTAGGAATAAGGATTCTACTGGCAGTTGAACAGAGGTCATGGGTATAACACTTGACAGAAAATTTGTCTACATTTTGTTCCTGTCCTATGATTTTTCTGGATACTGAGATTAAGGATGGAGACTAATTAACCTAGTAGAGAAAGTTTTAAGGTAGTTCAACATTGACACTGTGACATGGGTACTGATGAATGCTTCTAACCTAGTTTTATAGTGAGAATCGGTGGAGGGGGAACAGAAAAGTCTGAAAAATCTTCAAATTTCAAACCACATGGAAAATGAGGCTTACAGAAGGATGGTTACTGAGGAAAGTAGTCCCATTATAGAGAAATCAAGTACTTGGTACAGAAACAAGAAGATATCTTGAGAGCCTCTGGGGAATCAACAAGACCCTGACCATTGTCTGCCCAAAGGTACAAAAGTGTAAACTTTTTATTTAAGGAAAATCCCTCCAGAAGATTTGGTTCTCCTGGATTCATTTCACTGAGTTTAGCTCTCTAGTGGGCTTGATATTTACTATGAAAGTCAAAAAGAAGGGTTAGTCTCAGGAGAAAGTGGTAATAGGGAGGCAAATAAAAGAGAACTGCAATGCCTCTTACAAGGAAAAGACTGAATAGTGAGGTATGTGGTGTTCTGCAAGTGATGGTTCTTGGGCTTTTCTCTTCATTCAATGTCTGACAGCTAGAATCAACAATATGTGCAATCCAAGTTTCAACATTCTGTCATTTGCTATGTTTACAAACACTAAAAAATATGTTCATGTTTATGCTGTTCAGTTGGGGTGTGTGTGTGTGTGTGTGTGTGTGTGTGTGTGTTTAATCCTAGAGTTCAAGGGAAGACATTGTCTATCCTTTATACTTGGAACATAGGAAACCCGCCACCCTGATCTAAATAAAATAAGTACCATTTGAATGTCTGAGTGAAGGTAAAGCAGTTAGCCTCACAGTAAAGAAAGAAATAGATATTTCAGGTGTTATATTATCCTGATTCACTTTTTCACCTCTTCTCTCCATTATCCAGGAGGAGTGAGGTTTGAATTTCAATTAATTTCCTTTATGGGAGAATATACAAGTGTTGTTTCTTGGTTTGCATATTGTCTATATTACTCTTAAAAGGCTGTTTGAAAATCACATTTCTATAAAAGAAGGCATATGAAATAAACCCCAAGCCTTCACTGTGCAGACGAAAAATGAGGAATTTCTTTGTGAAGTGAGGAGACTTTGGTGAGGACAAGACACTCATTGACATCCGAGTAATAGGCTTTTTAAAACTTTGAACAGGCAAAAAAGTATATCTAAATGAGAATAATGTAAATCGCAAAAGTAAATGCAATTTTATGTAGACTGGTATGCAAATCACAATGTTCAAAGAAAACAGTCATCCAAACCTACATGTTCTGTCTATTATAGTAGTCATGAGTCATATGCAGCTACTGAGTCTTTAAATATGGCTCATCCAGTTGTAGATGTACTGCTAAGA
>NW_004524671.1:3518454-3522133 GCF_000260255.1 Octodon degus | reverse complement strand
TTATTTGCTTCATATTTCTGTGGATAATGGTGATAAAACTAAAAGCCTTAAAAATAAATCTACTAGAGGGATATATGCATCTCTACATGTGTATTCACTATAGACTCAGGAAGACAGAAGCAATAGATTCTGAGTGATTCATTTTCCTCTCATGATTCCACTATTTCAAAGTGAACATCTAATTTGAAATACATCCCTCGATGACATTTCCAAAATAAAAAAAAACTTTAAATGTGATTAAGACAAAAGAAAATACCGTCAGCAACGTTGTAAACCTTTCCACATTAAAATATTTTCTAGCTGTACTCCACCTGAGCTTTCTATAGCCTGCTTAGGAAAGACAGTGCCTGAGGGAGCAGAATGCACAAAAACCAGATGTAAATACAGACAGCACAGAAGTAGCTTTAGTTAATAGACAACGCTTTCTGCTTCTGAAGTCAGAACACCCAGGTCACATACTTAATTAGTGATTGAATAACTAGAGGTAGGAGTCTTAAGATGGCTTGAAAATATTTCCCTTCACTGGAAATAAATAAGCAAACTTTTTCTAGAGAACTTCTGAGCCTGTTAAGAAATGGTCCGCCTTGACTCAAACATATAAATTATTCAAGGACATTAATATCCTTTCGTGTAATACTTTTGAAGTGAGACAGTCACAAAAATATGTAAGGCTAAAAGTTTTAAGTCAGTGAGATTTTTTTTTTCAAAGGGCCCTGGATCTGTAACTAATTTAAAATCAGACATGTCTATAGAGAGTCAGGTTCACAATAAAGCTGTCCCAGTGGTGAAGACATTTTGAAGACAAAACTTTGTTTTTCTTTTTTCCTGTTGTTTCCTTTAATGGCTGGTAATAAAACAGAAGGAAATACATTTTAGCCCTAAGACACATCTGGAAACAATATTTCAAATAATTCTCCTGTGGTTCTCCCAGAATGGAGTTCAAGCACCCTGGTGACCTACTTCCCTTACCGCTGGAAACTCTCTAAATGAAATCAGGAGATTATTGACAACACTGTGATTTCCTTGAGATCTTGGGAGAATAAGTACACATTCCTTGCCTTTAAAACTCAGCAGTAGCTACACCCATTTTAATCATAGCACTATTTACAGTAGCTAAAGGTGGAAGCAACCCAAGTATCTATCAACAGATGAGTGGATAAGTAATATGTGGTATATATTCACAATGGAATAATATTCAAACTTGAAAAGGAAGGAAACCTTGACCCATGCTATAACTTGAATGAACCTTGAAGACATCATGCTAAGAAAATAAGCCAGCCACCAAAAGACAAATACTGTATGAGTCTACTTATATAATGTTCAAGATTAATCAACTCATAGAAACAGAAAGCAGAATTGTGTCTCCCAGGATCTGGGGGTAGAGGGAAATGAGGAATTCTCCATTATGCAAGATAAAACAGTTCCAGAGAGTGCACAAATATGTGATTTTACTTAACATTTTTGAACTAATTGAACTGTGCCCTCAGAAAGAGTCAAAATGGCAAATTTATGTGTCTTTTATCCATAATTTTTAAAATTTGTTAATGAAAATAACAACAAAAACCATCATCTGCAGTAGTGATTTTTTTTCCTTCAATAATACTTACGCTGTTCAGAAGACAGCAAAAATATTTTTGGTAGGAAAGTTTAAAAGTATTTGGTGTTGGAACTCAAAGGCCTTAGAAATAGCTAACCCGCAACTATGCCAGTGAATAAGAAAAATGAGGCTCGGTGAGGCAAGGTGACTTCCAGCTGAGCCCATGCAATGAATTGGCAGTTCAAACAGGGCAAAAAGTTAAATTCCTTCAATTACAATATTCTGTCTTCTTATGCGTCTCTAAGACCCAGAAAATAATCCTGAATAACATGGAATTATGAAACATGTTCTCATTAGCTCTTTCTTTCTGAATAAGTTCATACACTTTTCCCAGTATCTATTGTACCACACAGATTTCATTTTTCTCTTTCAGGTTTTCACACTAAGGAGACAATATGATCTTTGCACATGAGGGTCTGATTTATGTCACTCGAGTGTGTTCTCTAGTTGCATTCATTGACCAATAAAAGACTAATTCTGTTTTATAGCTGAATAATACTCCATTGCGTAAAAATACTACATCTTCCTTATCCACTTCAGTTGATAGACATCTGGGTTGTTTCCAGAATTTAGATAAGACAAATTGTGCTGCTACAAACATGGATGCACATACATCATAAACCTCATAAACACTATGAAGTTTTCAGTTCTTCTGGAAAATTATCCATGGAGAGGGGCATAGTTGGTTTACATGGTATCTGAGTTGAGAAAAAGTACAGGAGAAAGAGTAGGGGAAAAATCTATCTATGTATGTAAGCAAGATGATTTGGACAACTGTAATGTGCTTTTTTTTTTTGGTCTATGGAAAGAAGCAGTTAATGCTTTAATCTATTTCATCTCCTTTTTTCAATTGTTTGTATTTTTTGTCTTCTTAATTTCTTGTACTCTTCTTTTTTTCTTTCTTCTTCTAATTTTACATGTATATATCTGGTGATATGAATTACTGGTTGGAAGACAATCCTATGTACTACAACAAATACTGTGAAATTCATATTATTTGGTTAAATAAAATTCTGTATTATTTGCAGTGTTTTGTGTTTTAATTCTAATTTGTACTCTCTTTAAAAAAAATTTTAAAAAAGAAGCATATTCTGATAAATCAATTTAGGTATTAACCACCACTGACATCTTATTTTTGTCAAAGTGATTCCTTGTCCCAAAACTCTTTAGAAAATATGAACAGTTTGAAATGTTGGAATGATAAGGCTATATTAGCATAATACTTTTCTGAATATCTGGACTTCCATATTTCAATTTTTATGAATTGTATCTGCTTGAAAACAGTGTGAATTTCTGTTCAATCATTTGTTTAGAGAGCCTTAATACTTTGAGGTAGACTATGGAGGCGTTCATGTGGCTAGCATGTTCAGAAGCTCAATGTTTGAAGGACTGGTGGTTAACTACAGCCTTTGTGAGCCTACCCCACCCTCTCAATGTTGTGGGAGGTTGGTGACCCAAATTCTGCTCTGCTATTGTCACTGCTAATTCTGCATGAATGTTGGGAGCTTCAAAAATGTCAAAACAAAGGAGAAAAAAGACAGTCTCTAACCTCCATCCCACACCAAACAAATCCAAGAGACAAGCACATAGAAGAAATTGGAAGTCACACACCTGAAATTTCTGAAATGATGGCAAGTGAAAAAAAGAAAGAGCTCCATCAGACTATAGAAGAAATCATATCACAAATAATCTCTTGGGTAGAAAAAAGAAATGACAATAATCATGAAGGAATTGCTTACATAGCTAAGGAAAACATATAAAAATAGAGGCGAATAGAAAAATGGTGGAAACATTGAATGAAAAGCACAGGAAAAAATTCAAATGCATGAAACAGATTCAAACTGATATCCAGGACATTAAGAAGTCCATTGAAAGCTGGCAAAACTGCTTGAACAAAACCGAACATAGACATGTAGACCTTGAAGACAGCATTACAGCTAGTGATTGCAAAAGGAAAGATAGCTTTTAAGAAAAGGAAGTAGGAAATAACAATTCAACAGCTGCAAGATGATGCCAAGAAAATTACAACATAAGCTCCTGCCTGGAAAGTGCAGTTAGATCACCAGTACTGAATAAAAAATT
>NW_004524671.1:3516464-3518319 GCF_000260255.1 Octodon degus | reverse complement strand
CCAGCAAGAGTCAACACAAATGACATAAAAAGTCTATTTTCAGAAAAGGAAGAAGAAAATTTCCCAAGCATGGAAAAAGCATCTGACATACAGATTAGTGAGAGATATAGAAAAAACTCCAATTAGCCATTATCAAAACAAATCTACACCCAAACAAATAATAAAGATCACAGAAATTCAGCAAAAGAACAGAATACAAAAAGCTATAAGAGGAAAAAAAAATGCCCATCAGAATCACAGCTGATTTCTCAACACAAACCATCAAGTTAAAGTACTGAAAGAGAACAACTTCCAATCCAGATTGAGGTACTCGGAAAAACTATCTATCAAATTTAACAGAGTGATAAGAAACTTCCAAAACAGAGAACAACTGAAGAAATTCATGACCACCAAACCAACCCTATAAAGAGTACTGACAGATATTCTAGAAAGAGGAAAAATGACCACAACCTCAAGAACAACAGAAAGGAACTGCCAAGCAGAGAAAGCAATTAAACAGAGGGGAAAGATAAGCAATCTATAGCAAAACAATAACAGGACAAAGATAAGCCAATACTTATCAGTTATAACCACCAATGTAAGTGGCCTCAATTCACTAATCAAATGAATCAGAGTGGCAGAGTGGATCAAGAAACAAAATCCAACAATATGCTGTATAAAATCAACATATTTAATGCAAAAAGAAATTCATAGAATGAAAGTCAAAGGATAGCAAACAATACTACATGTGACAGGAACCCAGAATAAAAAGGAAGGGTAGCTATTCTGGTTACTGACAATGTGAACTTTAAACCAAGGATGAAAAAAAGACAAAAAGATGGTCAGTACACATCTTAAGGGAAAACTTCAAGAGGAAGAGAGAAGAATCATAAACATATATGTACCCAATCTAAGAGTACCCAACTATATAAGACAAATTTTAACAAAGATGAAAAATCAAATGAGCAATAACACAATTATAATGGGAAACTTTAACACCACAATGTCACAAAGGGATACATGAACTAGGAAAAAAAATCAACAAAGAAATAACAGAACTAAACCAAACTTGTGAAGAAATGGACTTTATAAACTTTTACAGTGTTCCACCTAACAACATCAGAATACATTTTCTTCCCAGATGCACATGAGATGTTCTCCAAAGTAAATCACATACTAGCACATAGAACATGCTTAAGCAAATGCAAAGGAATTAAAATTATCTCATGCATATTATCTGATCATATTGCAATTAAATTGGAAATTATTGACAAAAGAAAGTGCAAAAACTCCATAAACATGTGGAAATTATATAACATCCTCTAGAACAATCAATGGATCACAGATGAAATTAAAGAAAAAATTAAGAAATATTTACAATCAAATGAAAAATGCAGATACAATTTATGGATCTGTAAGATGTAATGAAAGCAGTTGTTAGAGGGAAATTTATAACAGTAAATTCTCACATGAGGAAAAAAGAAGGGACCTAAATAAACAACCTCGTGTTGCACCGCTCCTCCACCTCCTAGAAAAAGAAGAGCAAGGCAATCCCAAAGTCCAAAATACATGAAATTCTACAGATCAGAGCAGAAACTAGCATAATAGAAATAAAAAAAAGGATTAGTGAATCCAAGAGTTGTGTTTTTGAAAGACTAGATAAAATTGATAAATCCCTAGGCAAACTTGTCAAAAAAACAATAATTCAAACTCAAGCAACAAGAAATGAAAAGGCTATAATTACTACAGATTCTGTAGAAATTCAGAATATTATCAATATGTACTTTATTTTTTTTCATATATTTATTTGCCATTTATATTTCCTCATCTGAGAAATGTGTATTTTTCTCAGATGCCCATTTTAGGATTTTTTTTT
>NW_004524671.1:3514972-3515907 GCF_000260255.1 Octodon degus | reverse complement strand
AATTTTGTTTGAAACTCTCATTGCTATTTGTTTCTCAATAAAATTATGGAAAAGAAAAAAGAAATAAAATTAGATGTATTATAAAAAAAGAAAAGAAAACCCATGAATTGGGGAAAAATTATAGCCAACTGTCTCTCAGTCAAAGGACTTCTATCTAGAATGTATAAAGAATTTTTGAAACTCAGTCCCCTAAATTCAAAGACCCAATCCAAGAATGGGCATCTTAAATGACTAGAGAGTTCACAATGAAGAAACCCAAATGGAAAATAAATACATGAAAAAATGTTCACACCATTTGTCATTTGAGAAATGCAGATTAAGACAACACTGAGATTCTGTCTTACCCCAGAAAGAATGGTTATCACTAAGAAGTCAAACAATATCAAATACCGCAGTGGCTGTGGGTCAAAAGGTACCCTTCCTCTACTATTTGTGGGAAAGCAGATTGGTACAACCACTATGGAAATCATTGTGGCTATTCCTCAAAAAGATAGGATTGGAGGCCCCACTCAAACCAGCTATTCTCCTCCGAGGAAAAGAACTGAAAGCATGGTACCACAGCAAAATATGTACACCCATGTTTATAGCAGCACAATTTGTCATAGCTAAATCTTGGAAACAACCCAAAAGCCCATCAGCTGAGGAATGGATATAAAACATGGTATTTCTCAGCTGTTAAAAAACTAAACTCAAGGCTTTAGTAGGTAAATGGATACAACTAATGACTATACTCATAAGTGAAATGAATCAGACCTGCATGTGAAAACATCATATTGTCATACTAGTGTGAGAATCTGAAAGAGTAAATAAAATCTGAAAGTCACAATTGATACTGTGAAAGGAAAGAATCTGTTCAAAGAGAAAGAACAACTGGGATGAGGGAAAGAAGACGAAAGAAAGAAAGAAAGAAAGAAAGAAAGAAAGAAAGAAAGAAA
>NW_004524671.1:3511094-3514872 GCF_000260255.1 Octodon degus | reverse complement strand
ATATATATATATATGTCTTCAGCGTAGCTTGGATTTCTCCTGGAAAGGTACATTTAATCCTTAATTTTTTCTCCTTTTTAATTTCTTCTATTTTTTGTTTTACCAATTTTGCATTCCTTTATCTGATAATCTAACCAACTAATTTGAAAACAGCATTACACAATATAATAACCCTTGTTAAATTCCTATTTTGTTTAATGAAATTCTATCTCATTTCTAATGTGGTTTTTTTTAGTATTTTTTATTCTCTTTAAAAAATAAAAAAATATAATGAATGGATAAAATCTGCAGATTTCTTTTTTTCCCATAATTTTATTGAGAAACAAATAGCAATAAGATAGTTTCAAACCAAATTGGTAGGATAGTTTCAATAATTAACACATTGCATACATACTTCCTAGTGATTATATCCTGTACAAGATGCAGGCATGATATCCTATTTACAAACACCATTAGAATAAATCCTTCTATTCATTAAGAGAATGTAACTATATGTCTATCCTAACCATTTTGAATACACAGATACAAAATGGACATTCATCTATATCCCCTTTTTTGTTTAGTTCTGTCATTTGAATATTATAGGTGTGTAAACTCAGCAAAATATTCTAAAAGAGTCCAGTAGTTCATAATAATATTGGGGCTTCCCCTTCACTGGCAATGTCAGAAATTGTTGACCTGAGTCCTCTACAGCTCAACATAACAGCATGGCTTAACTTCTTATACTTCGTTTTTATATTTTTCTGATGGATGGTTAAGACCAAGATAAAGCAAGACCTATGGAACAAGAATTATAGCTTTTGGATCTGATAAGGTCAGTGACAAGAGTTGTAGCTTTTGGGTTGCAAATTTCTGTTATAAGAGATCCTAGAGTTGATTGTGGCAAGTTGATTTTAATTGAGGCAATTAAAAGGAATTTAAGTTCCCACAAAGAACTTCCATGTAATGCCTACTTGTTTTTTGCCAAATTAATAATGCTCCAACATACCTTTTAAAAATGATGCCAAGGAAGACTCATTTTACAAGAAATTATTGAATAAAAGCAGGAAATTTATTTCTACTCAAATATGCCAGTGCTGTGTAATTGAGTATGGCCTCCAAACTGAAGCATGAATAGATTTCCTTGTTATATGATGCTTCAAAACCATACTTAAGAGTCACCCATCAGATAGTGCCTGTCTTGAAATGATATACCGAGAAATTCTTGACCTATTGCCAGGAAAAAAATTTGTAAGAGCCCTATAAAAATTTCTCTGTAACCTTGACATTCCTTGGGCAAGTGCATCAATAGATGAATGCCAGTGGTACACATGCACCAATGACTTCTCACTGAGGATCTTTGCAGGAGTATTGTCAGATAGACATTTTCAATACAAGAAAATCTCAGAGGAAAAGAGCAGAATTACCGTTACCAAGAAATTTGGAAAGAAAAAAAGCATAGAAGAAGGTTGGGGACCATAGGAGATCCTGTCCTAGCCCAGGCCCGGTGAGTGAGTGGGAGAGCTTCCGGCTCCCCTGCGCCAGCGGGACCTGCCGGTTCCAGCCCAGGTGCAGCGTGGATGAGACCTCTTGCATCCACTTGGGACCCCCCCAACACTCTGCAGCAATCTCCCCAATAACCCACCAGCCACGAGAGAATTTCTGTCACATTCTAGGGACCCCCAGATCCAGTCCTAGCCCAGGCCTGGAGAGTGTGTGGGAGAGCTTCCTGCTACCCTGCATTGGTGGGACCTGCGGGACGCAAGCTGGGTGCAGCATGCGTGAGACCATCTTCCACTCAATTGGGACACCCCACCACCACTGAGCAGCATCCCCCCACCGCCCGCCATGTGAGAATTTCTGCTGCGTTCTAGGGACAACCAGATCCAGTCCTAGCCCAGGCCCAGTGAGTGTGTGGGAGAGCTTCCTGCTACCCTGCAACAGCGGGACATGCTGGTCACAGCCCAGGCTCAACGTGGGTGAGACCTTCTTCCACTCCCTTGGGATGCCACAAAATACTCTGCAGCACACCTCCCACGCCCACCCCACCAGCCTCACAAGAATTTCTACCACATTCTAGAGGCCTCCAGATCCAGTTATAAACCACACCCGGTGAGTGTGTGGGACAGCTGCCAACCCTACTAAAACTTGTCCCCTCCAGGCTCAGCTCAGGCCTGCCATACAGGCCTGAGGTAAAACCCTGCAGCTGCAATCCCTGCAGAGAGTGCAGGGGAGAGAACCACCCCAGCTAGTCCAGGAGAAGAACATCTTGCCAGAGGGGCACAACAGATTCACTCTCAAGGGCAGCAGAAGGAGCTAAGCACAGCAGCCAGAATCAAGCAAGGCACAGTTGGATAAATCCAAACTTCGTAGATATGCACCTAAACTTCAGTAGGTGCTAAGGTTATAACTGCACCAAAACTCTACAACTAAGGTCAGAAGACAGTGCTACATAAAATGACAATGAGAACAAGCAAAATGCAAGCTCAGAACCCAAGCCCACCCATAACAAGTGCAGAGGACACTGACACAGAAAAAATTGGGACTCACACAGCTGAAATCAATCAATCAATCAAGGCTCCTGAAATAAAGAAACAGCTGCAGAAAGGTATAGAGGACCTCAGATTGGAAATAAAAAAGAAGTCCCTGAATTAATAACATCTGCAGTAAAGAATCAAATGCAGAAACATCTGGAGGAAACCCAATGGCCAACCAGAACAAGTGCAGAGGACACTAGCTCAGCTCAAATGTATGAATTAATAGCATTGATAGTAAATAAACCACAGCAGAAAGTTATAGAGGAACTCAGAGTGGAAATTTCTGAAATAAGAAAAGAATTCTTGGAACTCATAGCATCTGAAGTAAAAAAATAAACTACAGAAACATAGGGAGGAAGCCCAATCTGAAAAAAACAAAAAACAAACAAAAAAAAAAAACACTGCAGTAAACAATTTATAACTGTTTCTAAAAAGACATTGATAAAAAAAAAATAGAGGCGATTAGAAAAATGACAGAATCCTTGAATGAGCAATACAGGAAAGACAGATCGCATGAAGCAGAGTCAAAGAGATATGGAGGAAATGAAACTCGCAATCACAAGCTTGAGAAACCATTTAAGGGAAAGTGAAGAAAGAGTTTCAGATTTTGAAGACACTGGTGCAGCTAGTGAAAAGGTAAGAAAGGATCTCTTAAAAACACTAGGATGCAGGAAAACATAATCCATCACCTGCAAGATGATGCAAAGATGAACAATGTGAGACCAATAAGCATCAACAAGAAAGGAGTCAATACAAATGATATTAAAAAAAATGAGCAGAAGTAATAGCAGAAAACTTCCCAAATATGAGGAAATAATCTGACATTCAGGTAACCAAAGCATACATAACACCAAGCAACCTCAACCCAATTAAAAACACATCGAGACATATAATAGTTAAGACCCCAGAAATTCAGCACAAGAATAATATACTGAAAGCCACTAGAGAAAAGAAGCAGATCACATTCAAAGGAAAGCCCATCAGAATTATGGCCGACCTCTCTACAAAAACCATAAAGGCAAGAAGAGAATGTAGCAGAGTACTTCAAGTCCTCTATGAAGACAAATTTCAGCCTAGACTACTATACCCTGCAAAACTCTCTTTCAAGTTTGATGGAGAAGTGAAACACTTTCATGGCAAAGAGCAACTGAAGAGTTTCATAATAACAAACCCAACCCTACACAGGCTATTCAAAGATGCCCTAGAGAGGGACCAAACTGATCAGAACTCCACGAATGTGATCATAAGCAACCAACTAAATA
>NW_004524671.1:3507684-3509994 GCF_000260255.1 Octodon degus | reverse complement strand
AAAAGCAAAAAGCTGGTTCTTTGAAAGATTAAATAAAATCAATAAGCCCCTAGCTAACCTCATCAAAAAGAGGAAGGAAAAATTCAAATACAAGCAAGAAGGAATGACAAGGGTAGAATTACCACAGACCCAGTGGAAATTCAGAAGATTATCAATAGCTACTTTTAGAATCTTTACTCTCACAGAATAGAAGACACGGAAGAAATGGACAGATTCCTAGAAAGGTACAAATTACCACAAAGAAAAGTCCAGTTCTGAATGGATTCACAGCTGAATTCTACAAGAAATTTACAGATGATGTAGTCCCTATACTCCTCAAACCCTTCAAGGAAATTGAAAAGGAAGCAATCTTCACAAAATCACTCCTGGAGGCAAGTATTATACTGATACCAAAACCAGGGAAAGATGCAACTAAGAAAGAGAACTACAGGCCAATAATCCTCAATAAAATCCTAGCAAATAGAATACAGCAAATCATCAAGAAGATCACACACCATGACAAGGTAGGATTCATCCAGGGAGGAATGGATGGTTCAATATTCGAAAATCTATAAAAGTAATACCCTATATCAATAGAGCAAAAACTAAAATCCACATGATCATCTCCATTGAGGCAGAAAAGGCTTTTGACAAAGTCCAACACTCATTCATGTTCAAAGTCCTCCAGAAAATTGGAATAGATGGCCTCTACTTCAATCTGGTAAAAACCATTTATGAAAACCCAATGGCTAACATAATTCTAAAGGTGGAAAAACTAAAATCTTTTACTCTTAGATCTGGTACAAGACAAGGATGCCCTCTATCACCACTCCTGTTCAATATAGTTCTGGAATCATTAGCTACAGCCATTAGACAAGAGAAAGAAATTAAAGGAATAAGAATAGGTAAAGACGCTTCCTGCTACCCTGCACCAGCGGGACCTACTGGATCCAACAAGGTGCAGCGTGGGTGAGACTCTCTTCCACCTCCTTGGGACACCCCCCAACACTCCGCAGCAACTCCCCTACCCCACCTGCCCAGTAGGAATTTCTGCCACTTTCCGGGAGCCCCCAGTTCCAGTCCTAGACCAGGCCCGATTAGTGTGTGGGAGAGCTTCCTCATACCCTGTGCTGGCATGACCTACCTGTCCCAGTCCAGGTGCAGAGAGGGTAACACCCTCTTTCACACTCTTGGGACACCCCCCATCACTCCGTAGTACCCCCACAATCCCCGCCTACAGAGTAGAAATTTCAGTTGCATTCCGGGAACCCCCATATCCAGTCCTAGTCCAGGCCCGGTGAGTGTATGGGATAGCTGCTTCTGCCCCCTACTCCACCTTGTCCCCTCAAGATTCAGCTCAGGCATGGCATACAGGCCTGGGGTGAAACTCTGCAGCTGCAATCCATGTAGAGAATGTAGGGGACAGAACCACCCAGCTAGTCCAGGAGCAGAACATCTTGCCAGAGCGTCACAACAGGTTCATCCACAAGGGCAGAAGCAAGAAGGAGCTGAGCACAGCAGGTAGACCCAAGCCAGGCACAACTGCATAAATCCAAACTTTGTAGATCAGCACCTGAATTTCAGTAGGTGCTAAGGTTATAACTGCACCAAAGCTCTACAACAAAGGTCAGAAGACAGTGCTACACAAAGTGACAATGAGAACAAGCAAAATGCAAGCTCAGAACCCAAGTCCACCCATAATAAGTGAGGAGGACACTAACACAGAACAAATTGGGAATCACACAGCTGAAAGCAATGAATCAACAGCTTCTGAAATTAAAAAAAAAAAAAGCTGCAGGAAGGTATAGAGGAACTCAGATTGGAAATGTAAAAAGAAATCCCTGAATTAATAACATCTTCAGTAAAGAATCAAATGCAAAAACATATGGACAAACCCCAATGGCCACCCAGAACAAGTGCAGAGAACACTAGCTCAGCTCAAATGTATGAATTAATAGCGTTGATAGTAAATAAGCCACAGCAGAAAGTTATAGAGGAACTCAAAGCAGAATTCTTTTCTGAAATAAGAAAAGAATTCTCGGAACTCACAGCATCTGAAGTAAGGAAGAAACTGCAGAAACATAGGGAGGAAACCCAATCTGAAAAAAACACTGCAGTAAAAGAATTTATAACTGCTTCTAAAGAAGGCAGTGATAAAAAAATTAAAAAGAGGAGATTAGAAAAATGATGGATTCCTTGAGTGAGCAATACAGGAAAGAAATAGATCACATGAAGCAGAGTCAAAGTGATATAGAGGACTTAAAAATCTCAATCACAAGCTTGAAAAACTGTTTAAGTGAAAGTGAGGACAGAGTTTCAGATTTTGAAGAC
>NW_004524671.1:3506209-3507133 GCF_000260255.1 Octodon degus | reverse complement strand
ATTACAGTACCCTTAAAAAAGAAATCTTAGAGGATTTCAGAAAATGGAAAGATATTCCATGCTCCTGGATAGGAAATACCAACATTGTGAAGATGACCATTCACCCAAAATTGCTGTACAGATTTAACGCAATCCCTATCAAACGACCACCAACATACCTCACAGAGCTAGAGCAATCACTCCTAAAATTTATTTAGAACCAGAAAAGACCTAGAATAGCAAAGGCAATCATGGGCAATAAAAACAAGGCAGGAGGCACTTCAATTCCTGCCTTGAAATTATACTACAGGGCTATTGTGATAAAATCAACATGGTACTGGCCAGAAAATAGACCTGAGGATGAATGGAATAGATTAGAAGACAATGAAGGCACTATGAACACACTCAGAAAACTTATCTTTGAGAAAGGTTCCAAACATACTCACTGGAAGAAAGATAGCCTCTTTAACAAATGGTGCTGGAAAAACTGGCTCTCTACATGCCAAAATTAAAACTTGACCCAGGTCTATCACCATGCACTAACCTAAAGTCAAAATGGATTAAAGATCTAAACATTAAAGCAGAGACACTAAATCTCCTGGAAAAGAACATAGGAGGAACTCTTGAAGACATAGGGGTAGGCAAAGAATTCATGAACAAAAATCAAATCGCTTGGGAAACACTTGAAAGAATTAACAACTGGGATCTGTTCTTACTGAGTTTTTGCATGTCAAAAGAAATTACCAGCAAAGTGAAACGACAATCCACAAATTTGGAAAAAAAAAAAAAACATGACAAATAAGTACTCAGACAAAGGTCTGCTCTCTAGAATTTATAAAGAACTAAAAAACACCAGGTCCCAAAATTTAAAGACCCACTACAGAAATGAGCATCTGAGATGAACACACACTTCTCAGAGGATGAAATTAAAGAAGCGAAAAAATA
>NW_004524671.1:3493946-3502084 GCF_000260255.1 Octodon degus | reverse complement strand
ACTACTATGGAAAGAAAATAATAAGTAATTTTGACTTTCTATTTATATTATTAAGCACTTTCTTTATTATCAAACAAATTCAGTTGCTTGAAATGCCACAGTGTGATGTTAAAGACCATCTGTTTCAGTAACAGTTCTCTTCCAGTTGGTTGTATTACAGTGGGCTCCAGACAGTTATCATTTCTGACCACATACAAGTTTTGCTTTACTAGTCCAAATTTATTTATATGTTTTACTAGAAGCCACATAAAATACATAGTAAAAAAGTGGAATAATACATTCAAGTAAAAAAGTTATAGTGAAACTTAAGGCATTTCCTTGAAACAGCTTTGCCGGTACAGTTGATTTCTTACCATTCAACGCATCCCTACATGTTCAGCAATAGTAGCTGATTTATTGGGCAACTTTGGGAGACTTGTTTTAATTATCTTCATCTATAATTAACTAATGACCAACAGATAAATAAGTATGCATCCTAGATGTCCCTTTTCCTGTATCTGGTCTTAATTCATTATACCTTAAGAGACTTTCCTTGTTAAAAGCCATGTGGCTGGAACAGATGGTCTGCATGTGTTATCAGCATCTTTATAAGCACCCAGGACATTTCTGTATGTGTGGCTTGACAGTAGAAGAATCTTCAGGGGTCTCTACAACCATCTGCCTTTGATTTTTCAAGTACAACTCCAGAGGTTTCATAAGTGTCTCAACATGAAGGAAGTAATAAGTCTCTGTCCATGGTAATTGGTAAGATGAGTGACCAGAAATTGAAAAATATGAGATCTATTTATATTCCAAATATCATGCAACTACACTGAGAGCTCATGATATATTTGGAGGACAGGTAAATTAGAAGGAGCTAAGTAAAGTCATAGCCCTTGAACTTAGCAGCAGTAAAAGCCTAAGCCACAAGTATCTTTGACCTCAGTTTCCTTGTGTGTAAAATGAAAATAATATGAACCACTAAATCACAAGTGATTGTTTTACCAGTCTGCCAAAGGATATTTTGCTCAATTTGTGATAGAAGCTACAAAAAAATTAAAGCATAGCTCTTTTTTTAATGTTACCAGCTCATTTTTATGTTACTAGTTATGTTACCAGTTGAGCCGTGGGTTCTTTTCCCCAAATTGAGATAGAAATCATTAAAAGGTATATGGCACAGGGTACACACTTGTAATTCCAGCATTCTGGGAGGCTGAGATAGGAATATTCTAAGTTCAATCACAACCTGAGCAATTTAGTAAATTAGTAAGACTCCATCTCTAAACAAAATTAAAGCCTGATGATATAGTTTAGTGTAAAGGCCCTGAGTTCAAGGTCAAGTGCTGCAGAAAGAAAGCAGAGAAAGAAAACAAAACAAAGAATTAAGAAAAGAAGGTTCTTCCTTCCTTCCTTCCTTCCTTCCTTCTTAGGAAGGAAGGAAGGAAGGAAGGAAGGAAGGAAGGAAGGAAGGAAGGAAGGAAGGAAGGCAGGCATGCAGGCTGGAGAGATAGCTCAGCAGTCTAAGCATCTGCTTGGCAAGCAGATGGTACAGCACAGAGCCAGCCACTGAAACTGGAAGTGGTGATGCATCTCTGTAATCCTAGTGCTGGGGAGGCTGAGAAAGGAGGATCAGTATGGGTCCAACCTGCATAACTAGACCCCGTGCCAAATAAATAAAAATTTTGAAGGAAGGAAGGAAGGAAGGAAGGAAGGAAGGAAGGAAGGAAGGAAGGAATGAAAGAAGGAAAGGAAGCAAACAAGCAAGAAAGAAAGAACCAGGCTGAACCAGGCTTTATAGAGGTTTATACTAGAATACATGGAAGATGATACAGTTTCTAGATTGGCTCTTTGAGGACATAGGAGTAAAGAGTAAATAGACAGAAATGTACATTTGGACAGGGGCATATTCAGTGTGGCACATAACCTCAGGATTTCTCTGCTCTAGGCCTCTGAGTTTGTACTTGACACTGCACTATGCTCATGTGCATTGGGTGTCTACCCTTGGACTGCAGAAGATGTGGAGATGCCTCTTATCGTGACCCTCAGATGAGCATGTATCAATCAGACTCATGCATATTATTCACACGGGGCTTGTGGGAAACTTTGAGGGAGGAGGCACAAAGTCCTGCACTGTCATTGTTAATAACAGTTTTTTAAGTAGCTTGTATTTAGCAAAATACTTTCAATGAGCACACAGATCCCTCCCTCCCCTGTTGAAGTTGGGGGAATAAATTTTAGAGCAATACTAGAGAAAGTTATCATAATTATATAATGGAAACCTGTTATAAATGCAGTGGTTTGAGAAATTTGATTTTATGCATTTTTATTGTGTTCAAATTTGTGTTAGTATTTTGATTGTGTTTCTGCCATAATTATAATAACATAAGAATGCTCTCTGGTAATAAAGTGCCTCTGTCAATGACAGACCTCTTTACTAGCACCTCAATATAACAGGTAAGTACTCATACACCCAATATTGATGATATGCAGCATAAGCCTAAGGATTTAAGCAACAACAGTATTATAATATCGTATCCTTTTTCTCTTAAACCTGGAAATTGGTCATCAGGAAAGTTTCAATTTAAATTCCTACTAGTCAGCCTAAATTTTCTCTCAAAAGCAGTATATTTTTCCTAGATTTATTTTTCTTCAGGAGTTCCTAATTGGGTTGCATGGATAGAACATGCTTAAACTCATGCAACAATAAAGAAGGAGGCATTCTAAATACTCAGAATTTCCTTTTCAATTTGCATTGCTGTTACATACCACTTCAGAAAAGACAATGGCCTTAAACACTTTCAGTATAAAATATCTAGTCCTTTCTTTTTTATTTTTGTTTTTCAAGACAGTACAAATTAGAATTAAAACAAAAAATACAAGTGATACAGATTTTCACTTAACAAAGTAATATGAATTTCACACTACTTGTTCTGATACATAGTGTTGTCTTCCAGTTATACCTATCACCAGATATATGCACGTAAAATTGGAAGAAGAAAGAACAAAGGAAAGAAATATATAAGAAATTAAGAAGAGAAAAAGTACAAACAAATGAAAACAGGAGACAAAACAAATTAAGTATTATATGTTCCCTTCCATAGACCAGCACAAAAGCACAGTACAGTTCTCCAAACTATCCTGCTTGCATACATAGATAAATCTCTTTCCCCTTCTCCCTTTTCTGTTCTTCTCTTCAAATCATAACTCTTTCCTTTTGAATAAGTTCATTCCCTTTTCCCTGTATCTATTGTACACTTCAGATTCATTTTTTCTCTTTCAGGTTCTCACACTAAGGAGACAATATGATGTTTGCACATGCAGGTCTCATTTAATTCACTTAATAGTTTGAATCTAGAACATATAAAGAATTTTTTAAAAAACCAGGACCCCTAAATTCAAAGACCCAATCCAAAAATGAGCATCTGAGATGAATATACTCTTCTCAGAGAAAGAAATACAAACAGCAAGTAAATATATGAAAAAATGTTCAACATCATTGGTCATTTGAGAAATGCGAATAAAAATAACACTGACATTCCATCTCACCCCAGAAAGAATGGCCAAAACCAAGAAGTCAGCCAATAACATGTGCTGGAATGGCTGTGGAGAAAAAGGAAAACTTCTGCACTGTTGGTGGGAGTGCAGACTGGTACAACCACTGCGAAAATCAGTATGGAGGTTTCTTAAAAAGCTAGGATTGGAGATCCCATTCAAGCCAGCTATTCCCCTCCTGCATATTTTTCCAGAAGAACTGAAAACCTCCTACCACAGTGATATATGTGCACCCATGGTTATAGCAGCACAATTTGTCATAGCTAAATCCTGGAAACAACGTAGATGTCCATCAACTGAAGAATGGATAAAGAAGATGTGGTACTTTTATACAATAGAGCATTAATCAGCTATAAAACAAGATAAATTTGAGTCATATCAATAAATGGATGCCACTAAAGAACGAAGTCTTTTGTTTTTTAATTGACACAGGACTGCATTCATCTGAAGGTTACGTCAAATGCTACAGCTGATCATTTTGTTTCTGTTAAGGTCTTGAGAAAACTGGGGCTTCCCTCCTTGCAATTAATCCACATCATTTGCATTGCATTCTTCCTTTATTTCTGACAGTACACAACAGATGAAAGACAATGATAGGGACTGATTTCCCATAGTTGAATGAAATCCAGAAGCTTCCACACTTTTGACACCAGCTTGAACTCACAGCAGTACTTGGCTTAGTTTTAATGAATGGCTTCTTTTGTATGCCTGGGACTATCCCAGGTAATTTATTCATTGTTTTTAATTTTTTTAATCCTCTATTAAAAAGTATCCTTATAGCATTTCTATTGACCAACTACTGAACAATTATTAAGGCAAGCATTGTGTACAAAATAGAAAGATCTCCCCACTAAATGCTGACTAAGCTTCAAATATTGCTTGGATCAACAGCTTGACTCTGTGTACTTGAAACTACCTCACTTCTGGTACTGTAACACCAACGTCCCAAGAATCTCCTGATCACAAGCAATCTAGACTAGTTAGTCATGTTGGCATACTGAACAGTGAAATCATTTGGGCTAAATTTCACAAAGCTTTTTGAAAACCATAGCTTTCTCTGAGATCATTCCTGCACAAAGGACCTATTATGGGTATGCACTCTGTATTAAACAAGTTCAACTTGTTTAATAGTGATTTGAGGTCAGAGAACTCTTTGCAACTATGACCTTCATTTATGAAACACTTTCTTCTTCCTAATTCCTAGCGTCCTATTTTTATCCCTTTTCTCTTTGCATTCCTTTTAGGCTTTGGAGGATTTTATAAAGTGTGAGCATTTGAACTTTGTTTTTGTGAATTAATTTGGTTGGTCTTAACTTGAGCAATCAGTTCAAAGAAAAATAATGTCAGAACAGACATTAAAAATGATGTTTAGTTTTCAATATTAACTAAAGATTTCTAGTAGAGTTCTAGGTGATTTTATATTATTCTTTTCTAAATTGCACTCTGCATGTCTTACTTTTTACAGAACAAAATCTTTAAAAAGTAAATAGACATTAGATTTTCAGTCATTTCAATTATATAAAATTGGTAATGTTCACAACAGGAGCTTGTTAAAAACTCACTAATTCTTTCCAGGAATGCCCTGCCCATGCAGACACAATTCAGAAATTACGTAGATCTTCCATCCAAACAAATAGCCTACTGGGAAGGAAGAATTAGGCACTGACCAGGACACAAGGACTGAAATAAGAAAACTTGAGAATCCTGGAGCAAGTCAACCATGTGACAAACAGACCGAGTCTGTTGAACACCAAATCAGATACAGAAAAAAGTATGTAGTATTTTTTAATAATGAAAAGTGCTATGGTCAAAAATACTCTAAAATAGAGTAGGCTCAAGGGCATTGAAGAGGCAAGATAGGATGAGTGGAAGAACTGTAATCCTAAATTGAAGGGCAGTGAATGGTTGCACAGGGAAGGGGATTCAGAATGATATCTCACATGTAGATTATTGGAACAAGAATTAATGTCAATTGGATCTGATAAATTTGGGCCCATTTCCCTTCAAATATGTCTGTTATTTGTCTTTCCTACATAATAGAGGAGCAAGGCCTGGTATGAAGAGTTTGCTGAATATTATAGCAGAAAGCTATTGAAAAGCTATTGTGTCAATAAGCACCATCTAGCAAACTTTTTCTATCGTCATCTACAATAAGATGAATTTGTGCTTCCCTCATGCAGCAAATATACAAGAGAAATTTCCATTCTTTGTTTTTATTTTTATTGGTACATGTTTGCAGTACATAATGATCACATTTATCGTGGGGATGTGTACATGTGCATAATGCATCTTAATTCCTTTTCGATCTTTTTCCCTTTCCTCTCTTGAGCTCTTCTTCCTCACCCCATTTATGAAAAATCTATTCCCATTTTTTCTGTCAATTCTTTTCTCTTTCAGCCTCTTTTCCCTTTCTTTTATCCCTTCTCTTCTCTTATTTCCATTTGAAAAAGTTCTCCCTACTTCCTAATATCTCTCATTTTGCTCTTTATTTATGCTTTGAGTTTCTCACACAAGTAAAGCACTGCAATATTTAAATTTGTGGGCCTAATGTGTTATATTTAAGATTAAGATGCAACTATTTACCTAAAATGTCTTGAGTTTAGCCTTCCTTGTAGTAAGATTGTATTCTGTTGTGTGTAAATAGTACATTTTCTTTATCCATTCATCCTCTGGATTTATGGTCTGTTTCCAGGATTTAGCTACTATAAATTATGCTGCTATAAGTGTGGGTACCCATATATAACTAAGGTATGATTTTACCTCTTTGGGAAAGATACTGAAGGGGGGAATAGCAAGGTGAATTGACATCTCTGGTTTTAGTTTTTTGAGGTATTTCCACACTCATTGGCATAGAGTTTGTACCAGTTTATTCTCAAATCAAAAATAGAGGATTCTTTTTCCCCATAGTCTGATGAGTATTTCTTATTGGTTTTCTCAGTATTGTTTTAATTTACATTTGTAAATGACCAGTGATGCTGAGCATATTATCATGTATTTATTGGCATTTGTACTTCTTCATATGAGAAATCTTTACTCTTTTCAAATGCTCATTTTTAATTTTATGTATTTGGTTCAGGGTCCTACTACATAGGACAGACTCATAGTAATTCTCCTGTTTCAGCCTCACTAGTGCTGGGATTACAGGCATGTGCCACTACATGCAGTTTTGGTGGCTGGCTGGGTGAGCCTGGGGCAGGGCCATTGTGGTTGTGGTCCTGGGAATTGAGCCTGGGTCCCTGCATTTGCCAGGCAGGCATTTAGTCCAGAGCCAGCTCGCTGGCCCCAGATGTTCATTTTTAGATCACATTTTTAAATTTGCAGGTTCTATTGGTTTGGTTGTTGTTGTTACTTTTTTTTGTGTATTCTACATATTAGTCCCCTGCGAACAATACCTGGCAATTTTTTTTCCTATTCTGTAAGTGTATCTTCACTCTGTTTATAGTTTCCTTTTTTATGCAGAAACTTTGTAATTTGATGTGAGTCCATGTGTTGATACTTTGTATTACTTCCTATGGACCCAGAATTTTGTCCATAAAAATCTTGGGCTACATCTTTGTCTTCAAGAGTTTTGCCTATTTGATCTTGCAGCAGAGTGTTTCTCTTTTAATATTTAGATAACTGATCCATTTTGATTTTTGGCTTAGTGCATAATGAAAAGATATGAGTCCAAGTTCAATCTTGAGTATGTGGAAAGCCAGTTTTCTGAACACCACATGTTTATCTTTCCTCTAGCAAAGGTGTTTAGCTCCTTTGTCAAAGATAAGGTAGATAAATGTGCTGGGAGATGTTTCTGCATCCTCTATTCTATTCCACAGATCCACAAGTCTGCTTTTATTGTTTTGTTTTGGTTTTCTTTTTCAATACCATGCTGCTTTGATCACTGTACCTTTGTACTATAACTTGAAGAACAGAATTGTGATATCCCCTTCCTTGTCCTTTATCCCCATAATGTTGATTCCATATAAATGTTGGGATTGTTTTTACTAGTTTTATGAGGAAAACTATTGGCATGGGATATTTTAATGCCTTATGTTTACTTATGCATGCTCTATGTGCTACTATATTATCTATTTTAGAGAGAGTCCCATGTGCTAATGAGAAGAATATCTATTCTATTGCTGTCAAGTGAAACGCTAAAAATCTATCAAGGTCATTTTTTCAAAGGTTTGACTAAATTCTGATATTTCTTCGTTGACTTTTTGTCTACTTTATATGTCTATTTGTCATAAAGATAAGAGAAAATGCAAAGATATCCCCTGTTTGTGGACAGGAAGAACAAATATAGTGAAAGAGGAGAAGGAGAAGAAAGAAGGAAGAGAAGAAGAGGAAGAAGAAGAAGAAGAAGAAGAAGAAGAAGAAGAAGAAGAAGAAGAAGAAGAAGAAGAAGAAGAAGAAGAAGAAGAAGAAGAGATGATAACCATGATGAAGGCCTTACTCAGCAAATCTATGGTACGCATAGATTAAAAAGAAATACAAGATCATAGAAAAGGATGAAAATCATTCATGCCCAATATTGGAAAGACATGGAATCCATAAAACCAATTCAATCAGTATCAAGAAAGTAAAACTTCCATTGAAAATTTACAAAATTAATGAATGTAAGTGAA
>NW_004524671.1:3464083-3493846 GCF_000260255.1 Octodon degus | reverse complement strand
TAATAATAATAACAATAATAAGCTTCTCTTCTGGAAAGTTAACAACTTAAGTTTGCAAACCAAAAATTAAAGAAAAAAAGGGCTGCAAGGACAGCCAACATTTTAACCCTAACCTTTCAAGGTCAGTGAGGACTCAGGACATAGGAAAACCTGTACTGTAACATCATGTAACACAATTGTGTCCCAAATTTTCTGATCAAAGAGATTATGGGGCCACAGAGGAAAGTGATCAATGATGTAGAGTGTGCCTAAAGAGAGTCACATGGAGAGAAAACATTCTCTCAGCTTTCACAGAAAGCAAATTGGTCAAGCAATGGCCTTGATTCATCCACATGGCTGACACTAGCAAAGGATCTACAAACTGTGATACAGGGTTTCAGGCTAAATCCTGAGGGGATTTGACTGACTTTGTCAGATACAAAAGTTACATTTCTTGTTATATCGGTCTTGTTTATCTTGGTCTTAACTGTCCAGCAGAAAAGTATAAAAGCAAAGTATAAAAAGTAAAGCCATAGTAATATGTTGTGCTATAAAAGTCTCAAGTCAACAACTTCTGACATAGCTGGCCTTATGGAAAACCCACTACTATTATGGACTACTGGACTATATTAGAACATTTTGCTGAATTCATGCACCTACAATATTTAAATGATAACGGAATACCTTTCTCTGACAAAACTAAACAGAAAAGGGGGATACAAATGAAGGACCATTTTGTATCTGCATATTCAAAATAGTTAGAATAGATATACAGCTACTTTCTCTTAATTCAGTGAATTGAAATTGTCCTTCTATTTGGTTTTGAAACTGTCTCATTGTTATTTGTTTCTCAATAAAATTATTTTTAAAAGAAAGGAACTTTTAGCTTGGCTGATCTTATAATGAAGGCAGTTTTTCCAGAAAGGAGAACAGAGATTACAGGTGGGAAGAAATAAACAGGCTTCCTGTAAAAGAAAAATAAAATTCCCACAAGAGAATGCACATGCGACTCACATGGAACCACCTTGCCAGGAAGCCCAGGAGATGTCAACAATCAGCATGTACCTGGGTCCTCACTCTAAGAGGTCTGCAGCTTGTTTACATTGTGTGTGCCTCCTGCTGGAGTACTGATACCCTTTTGCTCTGTTCAAACTGTGGGCAGGCATCTGAAGCCTTCTGCAAGCACTGGTGTAAGTGCTACAAGGGAGGGCAGTGGCTTCAATGCCAGCTTAACTGCTGTGCCATAGAGTGCTAGAGTCTACACAACTCCCTGTGCAGTCCAGTTGCTGGTGATTCCACTCCAATTCCCCCCACAGATAATCAAATGCTCTTGTGAATGGGATGGCGACTTCTTCTTCTTCTTCTTCTTCTTCTTCTTCTTCTTCTTCTTCTTCTTCTTCTTCTTCTTCTTCTTCTTCTTCTTTCTTCTTCTTCTTCTCCTTCTCCTTCTCCTTCTCCTTCTCCTTCTCCTTCTCCTTCTCCTTCTCCTTCTCCTCTCCCTCCCCCTCCTCCTCCTTCTCCTTCTCCTTCTCTTCTTTCTCCTTCTCCTTCTCCTTCTCCTTTTCCTTCATCTTCTTCACTTTGCTGCTTTCCTCTTCCATAGGGGTTGGAGATTTTTCTTTGATCATTATCCCCAGTGACATAATAGCAAAATTTTTGTTTCCTGTTCCTACAATGTCATGTTCTGCAGGCTTAGTGATCTTAATTCCAGAAAGGAATAGGCATGTACCAGATAATATCACTGAACTGGAAGTTAAGACTTCCCCCTGGTCATTTTGGTCTCTTCATGCCTCTGAGGAAACAAGCTAAAAAGGGAATCACAGTGTTGTCAGGGGTAATTGACCCAGAATACCAAAAGGGAAATTGAACCAGTCAAATAGCTCAGCAAGTTAAAGTACCTGCTTAGGCAGATGTAGAGACTGAGTTCTAACACTGGGGTGAGTGCAGGCCCCACCCCCAGGGACACCCTGAGCCAGGGAGTGAGACTAGGTGTGGTGGTATACTCCTGTAATTCCAGCACTTGAGAGACTGAAGACAGGATGATCACTGAGTCCAATCGATTGAGTGAGACCTTGTACTAAACACATAAATAAATAGATAAATAGATAAATAACTATAGAATGAATTTTAGAAACAAAAGAAGTTAGGAGCACAATATATTTCTTGGGGGAAAGAAAGCTTCTGTCAAAGAAAGGGATACAAGGAGACCCAAATAATTTACCAAGGAGTCTGCCTTTTCTAGTGATTTTTATAGAGCAAAACCACAAGACAAAGCAGATCTAAGGTAGAAAACATGGAACTCACACAAAACTATGGTCAACCAATAACATTACAAGCATAATTGCTTAGTTAAAATTGATTAAATTGGGATCAAACTGGGAAGCAAGTCAAGTAGCAAGCAGACATGAATACAGAGCAGGGGCTTTTCCTGTAGGGGGTTGAGTTAGGGACTCTTCCTTACTTTTTCAAGGTGATTGATGCCTATTTAGAATATCAGTCCCAGATGGCTAATGCTAGGGAGGTATGTGCCTGCATTTGTTTGATCTTTTGTCTTGAGGTCAGTGCACAGTGGAGATGCCTGTCTCTCTCTCATACACACAGTTGTGAGGCATTTTGTCATCCCTATTGGGTCCCTGTCTGACAGTCTACAATATTTCTAACTCAGCTGCCTGCAACACTAGGACCTCATGATCAGCTACAGAAAAGAGGACTGTAATTGTATTATTTCTCTTCTTACATGTTTCTAATGTAATATAATGTTGATAGAGTTAATATTGGTTCTGAAGGATTGTTAAACCTATAATGTTCAAGTTATGAAATGATAAAAGTAAACATAAGAGAACTTACCAAACAAAACTTACCTTCTATTCTGGAGAGGGAATTAGTGCATCTCTGTTTGCACACAGGATAGTTATAACATGTTAGGTGTATTTATGAGTGTGTCTTTGTATATGGAGATGGGTTTAGAAAAATTGGTCTGGTTGCCAAGTTGAGAAGGGTGGATTGTAGTGGTTGATTGACTGTGTCAATTTGAGTAGTTTAGAAACTTAACTAAATTGACTCAGCAGCTCTACATCCTAGGGAATAGAGGACCCACCCTGTTGTGGCTCAGTGCCTAGACAGTATAAAGGGGAAATGAGGAAGCACAGACTTGCTTCTGTTGTGCACAAGACCTTCAGTCTTCACCTTCAGTTTGGACATAGTATCCTGGCTTTCAGTGCAGACTCTTCAGTTTCCACCTCAGCTCTTTCAGCCTTCTGGCACAGACTCCAGATTTCTGTTGCAGACCCTTTGCCTTTCTGATACAGACTTGATGGAACACTGCAGTGAGCTACAGCCTTTGCACTGAAACCCTCAGTCTCCAGCATGCAGACACCCTCGATATGCTTCTTTGTCCAACTCTGTAGCTGATCATGGTAGGCAGATCTTATAATTTCTTAAACACTTGTGTATTTTGTGTTATATCTGTTTCTCTAGTAAAACATTGGTTCATACACTATAAAGAGAAACAAAGGCAAATCACATGATCATCTGAACAGAGGCAGAAAAAGTATTTGACAAAATCTAGCATTCATTCATGATTTATAAAAAAAAAGAAAGAAAATAGGTATGGAAAATATTTCCCTCAGTCTGATAAAAGCCAACTATGACAAACCAATGGCTAATGTCATGTAAAATTGGGAAAAGTTGAAAACTTTTCCTCTAAAATCAGGAACAGAATGAAGATGTCAACATTCACCACTACTGTTGAATGTAGTTCTTGAAACATTATCCAGAACACTTAGATAAGTGAGAGAAATATAAAGGATATGGATAGGAAAAAAAAGAAGCTCAATTGTTGTTATTTGCAGATGACACAGTCTTCTAAAGGCCTCCAAAACTTCAACAGACTAGAATTGATAATCAAAATTCAGTAGCACATAATAATTCACTACTATTATGGACTATCAGACTATATTGGGTTATTTTGCTGTATTCAAGTACCTACTTGAATAGGCATCAAATAGGAAAAGATCCTTTAATAATTTCTCCAAATACAGCTTCTCAAACAGCAATGGAACATCTATCTCTGACAAAACAAAACAAAAAAGGAGATATACATGAAGGACCATTTTGTTGTGAAAATATGTATATACAAGGTAGTTAGGCTAGATATACAACTACTTTCTCTTAGTTCAATGGGAATAAAGGTCTGTACTTTGTTCTCTGAATAACTACTATGAAGACAACAATATGCAATGTGTTAGCTATTGTAACTGTCCTACTAACCTGTTCTGAAACTCTTTCATTGCTATTTTATCTTTTTTTCTTGTTAAAGTGAATTTTAAAAATTCAGTAGCATAGAAGGATATAAACTCAACACTCAGAAATCAATAGCATTCCTGTAAACCAATAATAAACTCACCAAGAAAGAAATTAAGGAAACAGCATCTCTCACAATAGCATCAAGAAAAACGATGGTTTTATAAATTAACCTGACCAAGGAAGTGAAAGAACTCAAGAATGAAAACTACAGTACTCCCACAAATGATATCATAAAGAACATCATAAAATTGAAAAACACCCTGTTTCTGAATAGGTACAACTCATATAACCATATTTCTAACAGTTATAAAAATTTAGAACTTGACAAAAGCAATCCTAAAGTTCATATGTAACTGGAAGAGACCTAGAAGAGCTAAAGCAATTTTGGGTAACGTGGACAAGGTAGGACGTCATAATCTTGGGCTTTACACTACAAAGCTACAGCAATCAAAACAGCATGGTATGGAGGGGGAAATGGACTTGTGGATCAATGGAAGAGAATAGTGGATGCAGAAAACTCTGCCATCTTACCTTTGACAAAGGGGCCAAATCATTTCACTGGAGAAAATTAGCTAATTTAATAAATAGTGCTGAAAAAACTGACTTTCCACAGGCCAAAGATCAAACCTAGTCTCCTATCTCCTATTATGCACTAAACTGCAGTAAAAAAAATGGATAAAACAATCTGAATATTAAAACAGAAATAATCTTCTGGAGGTCAAAATAGGTAAAACTCTTGAAAACTTATGTAAAGGAAATGACTTATGAAAAGGCCCCTTTTTGAGCAAGAATTAATACCAAGAATCCACAGATGGGGTCACATAAAATTAAAGTTTTTGCATACCAAACTAAAAAAGAAAATGAAGACACAACCTACAGAATGAGGAAAAATGTTTGCCAGCTGTTCCATGGGCAAAGAACTAATATGGACAGTATATAAAGAGCTCAAAAAAGTTAGACCCCTCCATCTAAAAAAGAACATCTGAAACAAGTTGATATTTCTCATATGAAGAAATACAAATACCAATTAGTACATGAAAACATATTCAATAGCAATAGGCATTTGAGAAATGCAAATTAAAACAGTATGAATGTTCATCTGACTCCAGAAAGAATGGCAGTCACCAAGAAATCAACCAATATCAAATCCTGCTGAGGCGGTGGGCAAGAAGGAGACCTTCTTTATTGTTGGTGGGCGTGCAGACTGCTACAGCCACTATGGAAACCAGTATGGAGATTCCTCATAAAACTCATAAATTTTCCTCATAAAATTTCTGAAACCAGAAAGTCCATTTGACCCTGTTTTTCTTTCTAAATATCTTTCTAAAATATTTAAAGTTATCATATCACAATGATGTATACTTATCCATGTTTATAACAGCACAATTTATAATAGCTAAATCTTGGAAAAGTACTACATGTCTATCATGAGATGACTGGATAAAGAAAATATGGTACTCATACACAATGGAGTACTACTCTGACACAAAGAAGAATAAAGTGGTGTCATTGTAGGAAAATAGATGTCCCTGAGACCATAATGTTAAATGAGTAACTCAAACACATTTCAATATTGCACTGCTTCTCTTACATGACAAATTTGATATATAAATAAAATTAAAAATAAAAGACATAAGGAAAAGCAAAAAAAAAAAAAGTTAATGTACCTATAAGTGTGCCTTGATTTAGTATAACTGTTTTATGGGTTTCACATCTTTTTGGCCTGTTAGCCTAACTGTTTATCTGTATTTATAACAATTCACTTGATAAAGACTTGTAAAATAAATAAATAAGTCTTTAAAAAATTATGAGAGACACCGCAATAAAGGAAATTGACACTACAATAAAGGAATTTAAACTGTACCAATAAATGAAGCCATTAAGCTAATGATAACGGGAAAGCCTTTGGGGAGAAATGCTACGTTCTTAGTGACCGAACCTCCTACAATGTATTTAAAGTTTCTTTTTTAATGTATTCAGTCCTGGTCTTAGTAAGGATCTAGAAAAGCTAGGTATCAACAGGACAGAGGAATGAATGAAAGCAGAGGTGACTGTAGTCATAACTACATACCCTCATGCATTATGAAAACTTGGTCATCGATCCTGTGTTTCTCCTTATTAAGAAAATTAAGCTTCCCACAGGAGAAACATTCCATAAATTTTACTGTTCAAAAATTGCTGTGTTCATTATGAAGAGCTTAATTATGGTCATCTTTTTTTTAAAAAAAATCAAAGTCTTGTCAAAGAATTCATAATAATGAAGGTTTCTCGTTAAAAATTAATGAACAGCGGGTTCCAGCAGCTCTGGCGGCAGGAGGAACGGCAGCGGTGGAGCTGCAGAGCTCGGCGAGGCTCCGGTGAGCCTCGACCTGCAGCCTCCGCACGCGCCCAGCCCACCGCCAAGATGCCCAAGAGGAAGGTGAGCTCGGGGGAAGGGCCGGCGAAGGAGGAGCCCAAGAGGAGATCCGCGAGGGTGTCGGCTAACCCTGTTCCAGCTCAAGTGGAAACGAATCCAAAAAAGGCAGCGGGAAAGGCTAAATCTTCGGACAAAAAAATGCAAGCAAAAGGAAAAAGGGGAGTCAAGAGAAAACAGGCTGAAGTGGCTGATCAAGAAACCAAGGAGGATTTACCTGAGAAACTAAAAACGAAGAGAGTGCAGCCGCCTCTGATGAAGCAGAAGAGAAAGAAGTCAAGTCTGATTAATCGCACACCATGTCTGGTCAGTGCTCCCGGCCTCCCTTCTTGTACAATCCAGAGGAATATTTTTATCAACTATTTTGTAAATGCAAGTTTTTTAGTAGTCCTAGAAGCATTTTTTAAAAGGAGGGAATCCCACCTCATCACATTTTTTAAGTGTAAATGATTTTTTTAGGGTGAAATCATCCTCTGGTTGTTTATTTTTTGGTACAACCAGAAGTAGTGGGATATTGAATTATGGCAGGCTTTGACTGTCTTGGGTGTCAGCTTAACATTCCATAGGTGGGGGTTAGTTTTATATCCTGCAATACAAAGCATACTAAATGGCAATTTGGAACTACAGTCCTGCATCTAATGTCTTGGATATTTTAAATGAGTTCTATTCCCATGTTTTTAGTAGAATTGTTTCCTAAAGAAAACTACATCCTAATTGTTGCCCTGTCAGAATCGTGTGCACTCTGTAATATCTTTGGTAGTGGTAGTCTGGTTTGCCTCATTTTGTTAATGTGCTGTGAAAGATCAAAAATTTGATTATGTAGTGTATGTGATACAAAACTGTGAATTGGTGGGACTTAAGTAACACGTTGTCAGCATTTGAAGATGCTGGTACTTAATCTTTTTACAGAAAATTTGCCTCTAAATTTGAAGCTGGAAAGTCACTGGACCAACTGAAAAACAATACATGGCTTTTTTTGGTATGTGTGTTAAGAATTCTGTACACAGTGAATCATGTCTACTGATCCTCAACAAAATCAATAAAAATCTCAAATATTGAAGACAAATAAGTAAATAAATAAAAATTAATAAACAAGTGACTTATTCTGGAGGAATGAAGTATGCAGAAGATTATAATTTTCCTTTATTGTTTAAAATAATTACTATTCATGCAAACTAGTTCCAAATTATGGCAGGTTAGTGGATTCTTAATACTACTTAATACTACTTCTTAAATTATAGATTTAATGATTACCATAGAAACTGATTATATTGTTCTGCCCAAGCTACACATACTATGATAAACAAACCTTTAAATCTCAATGGTTTAATAAAACAATGGCTTCCTTCCATCTTACTCATCTGAAAAAATAGCATAAGTCAGAGTATCTCTAAAGTCTGCTCTCCCCCAGTAAACTTTTGCTTCCCTTTGAAACTTCCACCATTTCAACATCTAGGACCACCCAGTACAAAGAAAGGCAGAGATGGTCATGATATGCTTCACATATTGGAACTTCTGGGGTTATTTGCATAACATGGAGAGGAGGGAAAAAAAAGAACCTTCCAAAACATAGCCCCAGACAACTCCGTGTCATGAAATGATAGGAAATGACTGAGAGTTTCCACTGTACCCAGGTGACAATACAGATACTATCACTGCTCACATCGTAGACAAAGCAAACCCTCAGAGCAAAAGACTTCCGGAGGAAATCCATCTCCCTAAGAAGATGAATGGAAGGAGCTGCTTCTTGAGGGTGGATACAGATATCACCACAAAGCCCCACTCTTTCTTGGGATGTGCTGTTCTATGGAAGTCGAGGATTGCCCTGTCTTATCCAGACTAATGAGGTACAGAGAGTGCTCACAGTGGAAAGGAAAAGATCTTCATTCACAAGTTTTGTTTGAGAATACACACAACTGAACTTCACTTTCTTCTTCACTCCCAGACTAAAATAGCAAATAAATGAAGTACTGAGTTAACTGAAAGTATATTTTAACAGCATTTATCTGGTGTTGCTTGTACGAGGACACTTAGAATGAAGGATGGAATAGTTAATACAAGTGCTGGCTGTCTCCTAAAGGAGGTGACCTCAAGGTTATATACTTGTAGTTAGCAGTACTTTATTTAGCCAAAAGTGAATATGTTTTCAATTAGTTTCGTAGCATTATAGTAACACATATGGGACTTACATTTGTTTACGTTGTGGCCACAAGAATTTAGTTCTTGGATTCTTTTGCCTATTTTTAGTACTTCAATTCTTGATTCCTACCAGTAAAAACTGGGACTTCCTTTGTGCTGATTAATAGGAGTGGATCCCATTGTTATAAATAATGGCCTCGTCCCACGGTAGGCAGCAAAGCAGCACACACAGCCCACATGCCAGAATATAGTGTCACCTGGAGGGTTCTGCTCTAGGAATCAGTTCTTCACCCAGTGAAGACCCATCAGGATCTTAAATTTACCCTATATGTTGATACTTAACACAAAAACACACCAACACCAGAGCACTTCACAATTGATTACAGGATTTGCCGTACTAGAATTCATGTTTTGCGTACATCACTCCTCTAATCTGCTAATTAGGAAAATGGCTATTTATGATGCTCTAGCCTGGAATTTGAATTCCCGTCTTTATTTAGACAGAAGAATGAAAGCATCTTTACCATTCCCTGGTGTGAAGGGCTGTTTACCAACTCCACCCACGTGTATCTCTGTGAACTTTTCAGCATTTACCCATGAATCAAGCTGGCGTTCAGTAATTCTATATGACAGATGTAATATTTATTAGTATTGTTATTACTTGCAGACATGAACCACATAATGACCTTTTGGTCAGTGATACCACACACCACAACAGTGATCCCACAAGTTTATAGACACTAATGATGTCTTAGGCATTTTGGTTCACGCAAGTACATTCTGTGTGATCCACTTGGTGATAAGACTGCCAAGAGGTGCCTTTCTCAAAATAAGTCCTGCCCATAAACAATACCTGACTGCGTCTGCAAGCTTGTCAGTGGGAAGGGTGGTCAGTGGTGAAATTCAACAGACTGTCTAGAAGCCCAGAACTCAGCCAGCAGACATTAGGCTCACTGCAGTGCAGTAGCCATGCCCCAGGAGAGGGTTCTGGTTCTCTCTAGCTAAATATGGTCTATTTGCTAAATGTGTGTCTCTGTCCAAAATTTTAAAAACTCTAAGTAGAAAATCAGGCACTAGCTATTGTTCAGTTTACAGTGTCATCTTCAAAACATGATTTCCATTTAGATCACCCAAGGAGGTCCCAGGGTCTATTCATTCTACTGACAGAGAGGGTGATTCTTACTGGAGCATAAAAGAGAAGCTACAGGCAGCCTCCCTTCGGGCTGAGAAACGGAAATGAACTCTCACCTCACTGTCAGCTCAGAGGCCATCTTCACTGCCCTGCAGGCTTTCACCAGCACAAATTTATAGGACTTGTGAATAATAGGGAGTTTTTTACATTTTGGTCTCTTAAGCCACAGTCACATAAAAGACCAAAACTAAGAAGCATGCTGGGGATGAAATCTGTCACCAAGGCAAGAAGGAAGGTGTGTAGATGTGTGTGCCAAAGCAAAGCATGCTTGTGACTAACTCATTTTTGTGTGATGCGCTCAGCGGCTTTGCAACCCAAAAAAGCTGTTTCTTCAGATGTATTCCAGTGTTACCAGTGTCAGATGTGAGAAGTTTATAGGTAAAGATTGCATAACCAAATTTCAGTTATGATTACAAAAATGCTTCTAGTCTCAGAAAACACCATCCAGTGGACAGAAAATGGGGCCGGACACTAACATCTTGTTACAGCCAATCCTTTTATTCTCTGTGTGACCTTGAGTTACTTCTCATCTCTGACCTCGTTTATTTTTCTGTGACATGAAGATAATGAGATTTGCTTATCAGGATTTGTCATGGGGCTTAAGTAACATACATAAACTCCTCCTGACTCATATTCAATGGGTGTTTATTCTTTTTCATCTTCTTTTCTCATTGATAAAACTGATAGGTAGTCTAAGACTATACATGTTTTTAAATTGAAAAATGGAATTAAGTAGTTAAAATAAAGCTTCAAGATTCTTAAGAGTGTATCAGAGCTTTTTACTTCCTGGACTCTAACATCCTCTTCATTTCTTTGAATGTAGAGCCCAATTTCTGAGTCAAAAAAACAAGAGAGGTCCTATAGGTCAGATTGGTCTCATAAGCTTTCATATGAAAGTCATTGACTTCGTATGAAAGTCTGTGCATTATAAGTTAACGAACTGTGATAGAAGTTGGACTTTTGCCCCAACAAATACATGTTGGCAAAAGCAACATGGGATAGCTGCCTGAGTGGCCAACCATACAGTGTGAGTTCAGTCTCAAGCTGCCTGAGAACCAGGGTCATATGGCCTACTGCTGACAGAAAGATAACTCTCAGGTCATGATCCTGCCTTCAAGGACACCACTCTAGCCTGAGAATGGTGCCTCCAAAGGAGTATATCCACAGTCCGCCATGATGGTGCAGCCCCACTGTCAGCTTGACTCCTGGTGGGGTAAGTTCTGAGGCACTGGAGTCCTCAGGGACGTTCACAGCTGAACATGCTGTTAGGAGGTACAATCTAGTTGCAGGCGGGTCGTGGAAATATCTGTTCCTGGAACTATGACCGGTTCTGCTTTTGGAGAAGTGTTAGCTAAGCAGCTAGACTCAGCCAGGCTCTTCCTCCATGAGCTTTCTGCCTGTGAGCCAGCCAACTGACCAAGGACTGTATCGTCTGACAAGAGGATCCAAATGCACCTGTCCTTTACATTTCAGGTGGCACGCATTTTCTCCTAGCAGTGGGAAGGCTGCTATTGAGTGAAACAATGACACAAGTAATAAATTGGACCTTATATGGAATTTAAAATTTAAAATAGAATACAAACCAGGGAATTCTGCATGGTTAAGGCAATCACAGGTGTTTACAAAATGTCTCTCGAAGAAACAGTTATAACAGAAGGACCACAGTTGATAAAAGAAAAAAAAAATAGCTGAAAAGTAGATGTAAGAAGAGGAGATGACATGTTATGTACTGAGAAAAACAAGAACAAAAGATGGCAAACTCTGAAAGAAGTTGAAAATTTCTCCCATCTTTCACTGTAAAATAAAAAGTATATGGGGATTGTGAGTGAATATACATATGTACAGAGAACACGCAAATCCTTTGTTCCCTAATGCTGCTGTCATTTCCTGGATAGTAAGTGGAGGAAAGATTAACTCTGCACAGGCATGCTCTAAACCTGTGATCCCAACTTCTGAAAAGGCTGAGGCAGGAGGATCCCAAGTTTGAGGCTAGCTTATGCAATTTAATGAGACACTATCTTAAAGTAAAAATTTGAAAAAAGAGCAGCTCAGTGCCTAGCATGTGTGAGAACCTAAATGCAATTCCAGGTACTGTGGGAGGGGGGGATTAGCTATAATTTACTCCAGTTTAAAACCTATCCCTTAATCCAATGTTTTGTGAGCTTCATCAGTTCTGACCCAGAATCTCTGCGACCACTACTTAATCTTCCAGAATGATTT
This sequence comes from Octodon degus, assembly GCF_000260255.1. Lineage (NCBI taxonomy): Eukaryota > Metazoa > Chordata > Mammalia > Rodentia > Octodontidae > Octodon > Octodon degus. The sequence continues at coordinate 3,481,598 of NW_004524671.1, read as the reverse complement.
TCTTTTCTCCAGTCTGTTCCTTTCCAACCCTTTGATATAAGGTCCCTGTGCTATATCACAAAACACTTTTTGAACTTTTATCTAGCACCTCTTTTCTCTTCTAGGGAAAACCAGACTTTGCCATGTATCCAATGAAGCTGTATAGACAGGGGAACTAGGAGCTATTTTGACTATGTCTCAACTTCAACCTCCTCTCTCCCCCTCTCAAATCACTGGACCAAGGAAAACAAAGCTTTGCCTGAGTTATTATTGTTTTCTTTTACAGACCAACATCCATTCTTCCTTGCTTTCCAAAGGGTATGTGTTTCTGAGATGTAATGGGACAGAACAGACCAACCCGCCAAAGGAACTAAGAGATCACTCAAAAATGGTACACATGAGGGACCAGGGAGATGGCTGAGTAGAATAAGTGCTTCCCTGGCAAGCACAAGGGCCTGAGTTCAATCACCGGTTCTGCCAAAACGACAAAAAACAAAAATGGTACACATGTTTCAAAACCATGCAAATAAAACAAAGTTCTGATTTTTAAGACTTCAGAGTACTTTTTAAAATTCCCTTTTCCACACTACAGAGGGACTTCAGTCAAGTTTGCATCTTGTTTGGTTTTTAAATCACCAGGCAATACCCAAGATACTTCTACTCTTATGAATCTGACTCTAAAATAACATATAGAAAGAGGCTAGTGATACATAGAAATGTGTTTCTCTTTCAGCAGTAGTAAGATTACCATATGAAATTCACACCTGATGCAGTGAAGATTATACCTACCATTTTAGTCCATTACATACTAAATCTTTTTCCCAGAATCCAAGTTGTAATGCTTATGAGCCAGGTCAAATGGACACATTGCAAGGAAGGTTGTGCATACAACTGCAGCCACTCAAAGTAATGGTGCTTTTTAAAAAGGTTCCAGGAGAGAGAAGCTTTGAGATACAAGGGACTCTGAAGCACTCATGCTCCACGTCTGTAATCGCTGTGGAAGTGGAGTGACCGGGAAGGCTCTGTGGAGCTCTGATTGTGGTGCTCCTGGAGCTCCAAGAGCATGATGGGCCATGTCCTGCAGCTGTATCAGAAAAGCCTTGATAAATTTCCATTTTCATCTCAATAACTTAATCAGTATGGCAGGGCAGATACAAAAAGCCAACAAAATTGAAAAGCAGCTAGGGATTTTCTCATAGCATCTCTCCTTTACTCTCCCTGTCTACATTTTGACTTTGTAATAGACATCGAGAGCTAAAGAATGGCCCAGGGAGATAGCTCAGTAGAATAAGCACTTGTCTGGCAAGCACAGAGTCCTGAGTTCAATCCCCAGTACCAGAAAATTAAATTAAATTAAGTTAAAATAAAATAAAGACTTAAAAAATATCTAAAGAAAACACCTTTTTTACCAGCCTTCTTACCTTCCCTCCAATTTTTCTGTAATGAGTGGTGTTTGGGCAAGTCAAGGAATGTAAGAAAATAATGCTTTCACAAATGTTTCTAGCTCTTAGGTTTTTGCTGAATATATTTCTATAACATGATTGGTAAGCCTAAAACTGGTAAATCTGCACAGGTTATAAATCAGCCTTTTGGAAAAACAATTTAAGGTATTTGAGAAATGTTTCTTTTCTACCACGGCTAGTATGAATACTTCTACATTTGCAACCATTGCCCACATAAGGACTTTTAATGGTCATGCCATGATTGAGGATTGCTAGGGTATAAGGGAAAAAATGGTCAAGAAATATCTGCTATTCAAATACAGAATGTCTGTAAAAGTCTAGAAATTGGTGGGTCATGTATAATCCCATGAAAGACATCCCTAAACTGCAAGAAAAATAAAATAACATATCTTTGCAAAAGGCAGCAAATCTAATACTGTTAATAAAAATAGGGCTTTTTTAAAAATTATTTTATGGATCCATGCATAGTGTAACCCCAAAATTAAACTTACAGGTACGTATACTATATGAACATACTTAAAACACCAGAAAATATATAGTAAAAATGTGAACTGTGATATTCTCTGTAAGATGAGGTCCTGTATCATTAATTTTCTTCTGTGTTTCACTGATTCTGCCAGTGTTTCTAATGTCCGTGTGTGCTGCCTTTATGTGGGTAAAAGCTTAAAACTTCTGTCTGCATCACTGTAATACAATGCAAGGTAGCTAAGCTGTACTCTGCACGCACTTAGCTAATTGGAGTAAGGCACATGTTTAAAGGATAAATTACATATTTTAAAAATTTAGAGGTAAAGAAAATAGTATAAAGAGGAATAACAAGAAATATCACAGAACCACATATCTAGCTCTTATGGCATTTATAGAAATCTATGTATAATAATTTTATTTCAAAGATGAAGATCTCAGAGAAGAGATAAAATGTGATAAAATGATCTCCTCATTTTTGTTTCTGTTTTTGGATTTTCCTTAAGTATCAAAAATCTTCTGGAAACACATTTAAAGCTCATTAAGTATTTGTTACTTGAAAAATTATGCAGACTATACTCTTGAGAGGTAACCAAAAGGAGCAGTAAGTATTTATGTGCTCATACAATATTTTTAAATATAAAAGGAGGTTAATTCATGTGGTAGCATAAACAAATTATTATTTGGATTTTTGAAAGTTAATAGAAGGGAAGATGCCAGTGCTCTCTATAACCAGTTCTGGCACAGCTTTTGTATAATGCAAGTGTGTTAATGTAGAATTGCTTCAATAATTTATAGCTGCTGTTAGACCCAAGACTCTCCATAATGGTGGTGGAGAAGGTACGGCACACATGACACAGTATGCCATTTGTATCGTTGAATGTTCTAAAAGGTCTTCCATCACTGCTCAACAAGAACACTGATTGAAATATACAATTGAATAACTTTAGAAAGAACTCTCTTGTGAAATGGAACATGTTCAGTGCTTTTTCTATGGTTCAGAGTGCTTTTAGATTGTTTTCTCTGACACAATTTTCATGACCTTAAAAAATTCTTCATACACTTAACCTGTAGATGTGAGCCCCATGAGTGAGAGCTCGTGGCTTGTTTCTCCTACAAGAAAAACCACAGGTTCCCATAAACTTTAAAGACAGAATGTAATTTTATTGTTCGCTAGTCTTCATGGAATAGTTCTAAACTTAAGTGCACAGCATGACCCAAGAATGTCTGAGGCCCAATTGAAAGCTGTGAAGGGATACAGGGATGCCAAATTTTATATATTCATGAAAGACGTCCATGGCATCACAGAGCTCAGACATTGTGTCTCATTGGCATGTGTTTTCTTTGCTTTTATTAAATTGACTTGCAGGCTACTACAAAGACAGAATTTTCATTCTATAGCACTGGCTGGCACACAAAGTCCTAAATGCCCACACACACACACACACTGTAAAAAACACCCTGCCTTTACTAAGCCATGTCTGAACTGTAAGAATGCCACAGAGCAGCCTCTTTAGAATGACAGTGTCACCAGCTACTTCAGTACATTTTTAATAAAAATTCTTCCACCTTGATCAATCCATGCTCTTCAATGTAGAGCTGAGATTAATTTTCCAAGACATATTATGGTACAGTATTAACACTTGAAATCATCTTATAACTGCTTGCTTTCATATTTGGCATAACTATTGTACCACCTTAGAAACCACTTCTATTGACCTTTAGATTAAAAATATGTTGGATTATCATGATTGACACTTTTAAAATGACTCATTCTTGCCAAACACAGCATAACAACTTTTTAACATTCCCTTTTCTTTACAACTGCCTCCACATTCATTATATGAAATATGGCTGTATTATACACTGCCTCTCCTTGCCTAACATGCTTTTTTTCAGAATTCAAGAAGATTTACATTTGGAGCTAAATGTTTCAGTGATTGCTCTGTTGGGTTTCATTATACCAGTGTAGTTAATCAAAGCAAGTCTGGCCTTGCTGCCATGATTCATTGTATGGTTTTTTGAACTTAATCATTTACACAGAATGAATATACACATTATCACCAGGGCTGGGTTTCTTTAACAGCCTGGTTCCCAAGAACTCCACAGTTGCTAGCATTTTTGTTAAGACATTTCACTGGTAAGCTTTTGGTTAGAGAAAAGGCAAAGAAGAAGCCCCTCGGTGGAGCCGCAAAAAGCAGAGAAAATGCCAGCTGACTCTCCTTATCTCCAAGTTGGGCTAGCTGGATCCTTTCATTTGTACATAATGTTTCTTTCCATTGTGTGTGTGGCCTCCACAATCATAATTAACAAGTAACCTTTCTTCACTCTCATTCCTAATCCTATCATAAATTACTGGCTGTTGGCATCTGGGTAGGGTTTGGCAGACCTTGGATTTAAAGGACTGCCTAAGGGAATTACAAGATTGTTGTTTTTAGACTGAAGAAGCTAATTGTATAAGTATTAACATATGTGAACCAGGCCTAATAAGCCTCGTTCTGGGCAGCCAACAGTGATGCTCCTATTGACAATAAATTCTTGAGCAAAACAGGCAACTCACATTCGACTCCAACAAGTGGAATGTGTGAGCCCATTCTGGGCTCATAGACTTCAACTGCCAATTATTCACTGGTAAGCTTTTTAGAAATTGTTGGTCAATATGTATCATTTAAAAATCAAAGTATGTAAACTTTTAATTAAATAAATCACATTTTTAACAGTTGATACAGACTTGAAACCCATCACTTCCAAGGATGTTACTATGATTTGTTTCTCTCTATCAGGTTGAAGTTATAGTATCTGTGATCTGAAAATACTGTCCTAGGATGTCATGCCATGCACATCTCAGCCTTCTGTACCTCTGGTTGTGTCGTGTTGTTCACCTGCAATAAGCCCTATTATACATACATGGTAGATACCACAAAGACTACAAGTCAGGATTTGATTTGTTTTGCATATTCCTCATACATGAGGCTCTTTGTATCTTGTATCTTACAAATCTCCAAGTTGGGTACCTATGGATTCAGCCAACTCCATTGAATACTACATAGTTATTCCTACAAAAGTTGCGTCTGTCCTGAACATGTGTAGACATTTGTGCTTTTAATTATTCCCTAAACAAAGCAGTATAATAGCTGATTATACAGCATTTCCATTAATTAGGTGTAGTATATCATCTAGGGATAACATAAAAGAAGATGTGTGTAGGTTATATGTAAATCCAGTGCTACTTCCTGTGTGGGACTGATGCAGCTATGGTGGGTCCTTCCCTGGGAAACCTCAACTATCAGAACTCTTCATTTCAGAAAATCTCAGTTAATGATTGGCACCAGATTCCACTACAGGATCAGCAGACTTGGAAATATATTCTCTTATGTCCTGTGTTCCATGTCTACCCTTTGGTGGCCTTTCTTTCCTTGACTTCATGAGCACTAACTGAAATGCTCAGTGGCTTTCACTAGTGTTTGGATGGTGTTCACTGTGTTCCTGGAGTATGGCACAACGTAAGTACATTAAAGTTTGCACCTTTCCCCAGTGAGTTACTTAAACATTTACTAATACCTTGCTCTCCAGACTAGAGTTTCTACTGGAACAGCTCCATCCACAGAAGTAACCAGCTCCATGGCAGTGCTGTGGTTATTTGGCTTCCATAGTCTCATTGCCTATGTTGGTACCATGTCAGCACACACGGAAAAGTATTTTTGAGATAATATTTTATTTCTGTTCATACAAATATCCCCAATGACTAGAATATAGACATTGTCAGATCTCTAGCTGCTTTTCTCCTAGTATTCCTTAAGAGTTATTTTATAACCACAGCTTATTTTTTTGACATTTCCTCAAATTTTCTTTTTGATTTTCAAACATACAATGCCAAGAAAGGCCCCTGAACCAGAATGCAAAAAGGAGAAAGTTACACAGGAATACCAAGAAGGTCCAACACAGGTGCCCCACCTTAGAATTCTCTTGGGGGGGGGGTTAAATCTCTTGCTAGGAAACCTAAAGTAATTCTTAGAGTACTACACTGTTGATATAGGATGAAAGAAATGTGTGGTTTAGTAGCTGAGAAACAGAGTCTACAAGTCTGGTAAAATTAGAGTGGCTCTACCCAGGTCTGTTTCCAATTTCCTTAGTATTTTTTTCTGAGGCTACATGAACAAGAACTGGGAAGTCACTCTGTAGGAGTGCATGTATATCTATAACTGTGTGTGTGTCTTCAAACATCTTACTAGCTTTGTCTGACATGCAAATTTTCTTTGGAGGTAAGAATGAAAGAGACTCATACTCTATAATGGTGCATCCCCAGTGGGTTATTTCTCCTGCCTTCTCCCAAGTTCTTTAAATGATGATCTAAAACCCTGACCTCCTAGCACATTTCAGTCTTTTTGTGCATTATGGGTATTATATGCAGCACGAATTGCCTTCAGCTTTGCACACTGACTGTGGGAGTCAGAGCTGTCTCACAGATATGTCTATATGGCATGAGGATTGTTTCTTAAAAACCATGTTTTTCATGTGGGCATTATAGTCAGCATTTTCCAATTTTTTATTGTAAAGATAATGAAAAAAATAGGCAACACTGCCATAATCAGTATTTTTGTCCACTTGGTAACTTTTGATGGAAAGAACGTGACAAGTTCTTGCCTTACTGTTGATTAGATTGTTTCCTGCATTGCAGTTAGATACAAGCACTGAATTTCCTCGAACCTTTGTTACAAAATGCAAAAAAGGGAGAAAAAATAGTAAACGCTGTCAGCAGTTACGCAATTGCTATGCAAAAGTGATATCAAAGAAAGTAGCAGAATTATTTCACTACAAAACCTAAAACTTAAAGAGCTGAAGATGAGCTGGGCATGATAGAACACAACTATAATTCCAGGTAAAGCACCAGGATGATCAAACATTCAAGGCCAGCCTGAGCACCTCAGCAGGAACTCTCAAAATAATAAATAAATAAGTAGATAAGTAAAAAGGACTGAGCGCGTGACTCCATGGTGGGGTAGCCCCAGGTTCAATCCTAAGGATTAAGGAACAAAACAAAACAAAGCAGGGCAAAAAAAAACCTAAGGACAGATAATCACAATTTTGACAGTTGTTGGAATTCTCTTTCTATGCTTTCTTATAAAGAATGCACATGGATACATTTCTCTACTCAGCTGGACTAAGAACAAAATACTGCGCAAGCAGTAGGTACATGAAAATGCTAGTCCACTGGCTGACATTAAAAACTATGGGGTTCTACAAATTGGCCCATTAAGCAGCTGCTCCTACCTACAAGTTTGTCCATTAACACTGAAATGCAAGGTTATACCTCGCATAGGTTTGGTAATGATAAGTTCCTCTAGTATTTAAGTGTAGTGTGCCAAACTTCTAGTCTGGTAACACGAAGCACTGAGCACAAGCGAGACGTCTGAAGAGTTCACCTTCTGTGCTGTTCTGTAAAGAAAAGTTTGCAGTTCACTTATCTGGTGGCTGAGCTGGAAGAGAAAAAAAAATCAGTGATTGCATGCTGTAAACCTTTAGGAGAAAAAAATAACAATGTGCTTTGGTGTAATTCAATTTAGTTGAATGAGCAATTTCCATTCTGGAATTTGGCTTCATACTTCAGATAAATTCTGTGACTTTGGCCAACTGACTTTAACTCACTCACTGTCAAATCTATGAGAAGTAGAAAATAATGCTTGGTAAAGACTTTCCCTAGAGTTCCAGAGGGTGCAAATTCTGTCCTTGATATTTACAAGTGCTCTGCGGGCTTCACCTAGGAAGTTCCAGCTCCTGGCATGACAGTGAAGTAGGAAGGAGTTGTTTTGAAAAAGAAATACACAGTTGCAGGGAGCAGCATTCTCCTCACACAGCAGGATCCTGGCCTCAAGAGATTCCAAAACCCTTAAATTTACCAAACTCCGATGAGGAAGACCTATGTTTATATGTTGATCTGCATGCTTAGGGCTTCAAATGTGAGTTATTATATATCATTTCCTTTACCCTAATCCATCTGCTAAGGTTTACTTCTGCAATGCAAAAGGAATTTGCAAAAGAGATGTAACTTTAACAGAGAAGAGAGTAACAGCATGACATAGTTAGCACCACCTGCACTAAGAAAGATTCAAGATGGTATTTGTCAAATATTGGAAGATGTGTGTCTGCTAGCTGAGGGATAACGGGATGTTTTCAAAGACTGTTTTAAAGTACTATGGCCAAGAAAAAAAAAAAGCTGCATTTGCTTCTCATAATAGTGGTTATCATTCCTCTTGTGAAATGTTTATCTGCTGATGATCTCACTTCAGCTTCCTTTGGATTGTCTTCTGGTTTTATTTTCTCTCACTAGAGAAAGCAAACATCTTGGTTCTTGTCTCTTTCTATTATCAGGCCTAAGCATGTGCAAAGTTAAAACAAAGGCTGCACATTTCCAAGGCACTGAGTTCGTACAGTCCAGTGGATTCTGAAGGTAATGGCATGGGGAAGGCACTTAATAACAAATGCTTGCTGATTCTAAGAGAGGTGGGAAGAGCAAATGGAGATGGAGGAGGAGGAGGGAAACAAGAGAGTGGAAAATACACGCAAAGGCATAGCCTCCGAGGTTGGTTAATGAAACACAACTCAGATCAACTTTTTTTTTTTTTTCTGTACCGGGTATTGAACCCAGGAATTGCACTTCCCAGGCAAGCACTTATTCTACTGAGCTATCTCCCTGGCCCCCAGATCAGCTTATAACATGTCAGTGATCCTTATTTATTCATTCATCAAATATCATCTTCTGAGGTCAGCTGGTCTTCAAGCAAGAATACACAAAATTATGGGGAAAATTATATGTACACAAATATAAGCATTTTAATTTTTTAATCTACAGATTTGTTATTCATGAATTCTGAGATATATTAACATCAAATTACTGTCTTTTGAGTTTTGTCAACAAACTTAGTAGCTTCATTTTTCTTTTATTCTTATATTAAATATTACCATAATAGTAATGTAATCATGCTGTTAAAATTTTGTCAAATAGAGAAAGTAGGAACCAGTAAAGTCCAAACTGTAAACCGCAGCTATTACAAAAATGTTAGGATGTGCCTTTTGCCTTATTTGTGCTTCTCCTTTTATTTTGAATTTCCATGTAACTGTAATTATTTATTAAAAGTCCAAATTTTTATCCTGTCTTTTATAACAATATATCTGTGCTGTTATTTCTTATTTTTTAAAAGTGAAATTTAATGATTGCTTATTATTTTGAAATGGATTAAAATTTATCCTGACACTAACTCCTTAAAATATGAGGACATGTTATCTAAAAAATCAAGGTCTAAAAGTAAGTAGTTGGGAAAACTTCGTTACTTTCTAACTCCGATGGCTGGGAGGAGTTCACAGTGTCCCTCTACAACAGCAGCTCTCCCACACTGATACGTACCATGAAGTCCAAGACAAGCGCTCAGGGTGCTCTTTTCTCCAACTCAGTTAATCTGGGACCATTTTCACCTTGAGCTTCATACGCTGCTCTCCAGAGCACACTGAGAAACAATGGCTTGATCTTATCCTTCTTCTTGGATAGCTGGAGCATGATTTAGCTATTAAAAACAATAGAGAATGCAACATCACATACAAACAGATCTTTTCCAGACTGTTCGTCTCCTGAGGTAGATCCCTGTTAGATTTGGGGATTTTATAAGCTTCAAAGTGCTTTGACTTGGTCCCCAAAAGTTTCACATGCTAGAGCTTGATCCCATGTGAAGGTGCTCAGAGTATGGCCTGGATACCAGGTCCCAGAGGGTACATCTTCCTGAGGGAATGAATGCTGATCTTAGTACCATGGGAATAAAGTATTAGCACAGCCAGGCCATGGCCTTAGCCCCCTCTGCCATGGTCCTTTCCCTTTCAAGTTTTCTTCTCTGTCAGGACATATTCAAGCAAGCCCCTCGAGAACACCAGCGGCATACTGTTTGGATTCCAAGCCACCAGAATCATGAGGCAAATAAACCTCCTCTTTATAGTGATACAAAATGAATTACAACAGTAAGCTGCCTGCTTTTGACTATCATGTGCTCAGATTTTGGATTAAGATTACTTTCCGCCAGTCATAAAGAGACTGAAGAGGGTTGAAGATAGCTCAGCAGATTAAAGTATCTGCTTAGGCAGAGTGCAGTGGCCGTGGTTTGATCCCCAGCATGCTGTGCTGGCCCTGCTCCTGGGGCACCCTGAGACAGCGACTGAGACTGGGCTTGGTAGCATGCGCCTATAATACCAGCACTTGGGAGGCTGAAAACAGGAGAATCACTACAAGTTCGATATACATAGTAAGACCCTGCAGACCCTGTATTAAATACAGAGAGAGAGAGAGAGAGAGAGAGAGAGAGAGAGAGAGAGAGAGAGAGAGACTGAAGAGTGTGTTTCTGAGATACTTGGCTAGGAAATGACACATGGTATATGCCTACCAAATCTTTACAGAACGAAGGGTTGATTTAATGGCTAGGTGAATGTACACAAGATGTTTCCTTCTAACCAATGACCTCAGGGCAGCTCCATTTCACCCACAGCCTTCCCCAGCGACCTCAGGGAGCACTGATCCAGTGCTCAGAACCGTGGAAGTTCCAGGCTTCCACGCAACCTCCCATACAGCTGACCCAGAGCTTGAGGCACTTGAGGTGCTGACAGAAGGTATGGTGGAGCATCAGTGCTTGAGCGATCCAAATTCTGAGAGCTCTTAAACTTCTCTGGTTTTCAGATCTTCACTCAGGAAATAAAGATCATAATGCCCTTTCCTGGGTGATTAGAACCTCAAGTAAATGCAAAATCACTTTCAAACGTCAGTACAAGCTATATTTATTACTACTTTTACCACCTCCACAGTACTTATACCAGTGATGAAGGTTATAGAAAGGAAGATTACAGAAAGGACTGTTAGGAGTTTGTAAACTATAAAGAACAGGTTTAGAAGCGCTAGGCATTCATTTTACCTCGGGTGGCAGGCCTCAGGATATCGCCAGTGTTTTCCCAGAAGAACAAAAGTTTCCCCCTTCTCCAAGGATTCTGGAGTTAACAAGTTGCTAGAAGTAGCAAATCTCATAGGACTTCACTGACTTAAAAAAATATTTTGTTGACAACTGAAATTATATGGTGTGTCTATTTCCCAATACTAGTTTTATTGGTGTTTAATCACTGTTATTTTGTAAGATTCTTTAAAACTTGAAATAAAAGCTACATGAATAAATGTGAGGAGAAAATAACAGCGGTGTGGTAGAGCCAATAATAGGTAAGTGAATCTGTAGGGACAATTATAGGCCCTTGACATTCATGAGACCACAGACAAGGGCCTTTGGGGTGCCCAATCTTTATGACTTCACAAATCTTAACATACACATTTCTGTTGAGAGTCATACATCTCTTGAACATAAAATTATCAAATTAACAATTACTTGAAACTTTGATGTGTAGAACTTGCTCAATTTATCATTTTTTCAATGACTGGCATATTTTTCTGAAAAATTTCTGGCATCTAATTTTCTGGTTCCCTATAGAGTTCATGATAGTCTTCTCTGTTATTTAAGATACTGACAAATAGGTGTTACAATGATATTTTCTCAAAACTCTTGGTTATTCACAAAGAACCCATAATTGTTTATTATTACAATTTTTGAGATATAATCAACCTTAAAATAACTTCACACATTTAATGTACACAATTGGAAGAGCTGAAACATGTATATACCCAATGATATCACCTGTTTTTACTACAATCAAAGTAAGAAAAATATCCGTCACCATCCTAATATCCCTTTGTTGCTTTGTTTTGGTTTTGGACAAGAATACTTAGTGTAAGATTGACTCCTTTAATTCATTTCTAAGTGCACACTACCATATGGATAGCAACAGATACTGTTCTACAACTGATAGCTAGAATTTGATCATCTTATATAATTACAAGCTTACTAAAAAAAAAAATTCTCTCTTCTCACCCCTGCTCACCCTGGCCAACTAGTCTACTTCCTTCTCTGAGGAAGCAGAGGTCTGAGTGTTTTAGAAACCTCACGTAAGTGGGGATGAGCTCATTGTTTCTGAATTCATTCATTTTCTTCTCTCTTGCTCCCTTCCCTGACTTCTCCCCTCTCTCCTACAACCCTGAGAGCTGTAAGAGTATCAGCATGTGTTCATTAAATATGTGCTGAATTTTCTCTTACACTTCCTCACTTTCATCCCAGTCCTGATCGGTAGCCCTTGGGAGACAGTCATTTTTCCTTAAAAACATAATGCAGGTTTTGTTTTACTTATTTCTGGACATGTACCCCATGTTATTCCTATTTATAGTATCTTTTCCTACATGGAAAGTTCTAGTGAAATAGCAACACTTTTGGCTGTTCCTCTTTAATCAAAGGCAGAACTTTTCCATCAGAAGTGATTTGTGCTATGGCAATTATCAGGAGACGTTTTCACCACTAGGTCATAGGAGGGATGCTTGTCACATCTAATGAGTAGAGACTAAGGATGCTCTACTACCTTGGAAGGCACAGCACAGCTCCACAAGAAACAAAGAATAATTTGATCTGAACCACCAATAGTGCTGAGTATGAAAACCCAATCGAGGGAGAGACAGAATGACATCATGCTTAGGAGTCATTGAGGATTTATCAACAAGTTTCCATTTTCCTTTCCCCTTAAGATTTGCCTGCCTGCAAAGGATGCATTTGTGTCCATTTGCACTACTCTATGGGGTACATGTAGAGGGGCAGCTGCATCTGTCACTCACAGGGAGGACCTAGAGCTTGAGGGTACACATTCAGAGCAGTACAATGACAGCATGTGCATACCTCGACGTGCCCTTCTTAGACTGATCTTAAACCTTATTAGATAAATCTTATTAGCCTAGATAGAGACTCTCTCTGCTTGAGTACTAGTCTCCTCCTACCCCCTTCTAAACATGGACAGGATGGACACTATTTTTTGGTTCCACGAGCTCCATAATTATACATGATGAGGACAGCCTGAGCACAGATACTTAATGGCCAGCTTACTGACGGGCTAAGAATCTTCCTTCTTCATACCAGGTCTGCTAGTGAACAACCGCGATGGTTACAGCAATGAATGCTGCTGCTGATAGTCATCATGATGAAAGCTGAAGGTCGGAAGTTGGGAAGATTAAGTTCCCACAGAGGCAGAGAAATTGGAAAGTCATTAATTTTAAATGGAAAACTGCTTGTGACAAACAAAATACACACATGGTACCCATTTGGAGCATACCTCCTACCAGTCCTGTCCTTGGCAAGGACAGCAGAGTGGACATGAGTCATTTTTGTCCGTCCAGAATAGAACTTTTTCTTTCCACAATAGAACTTACCATTTCCTTGGATAATCACTTTTTCCCACTTATGGTCTATGTAGGCCAACTCCTTACCTTGCTCCAAGGCTAATCATGAAACACGGACACCACCTATGACTACCTCAACTAGCGGAGCCTCAGAGAGTGGGTCAGCAGCAGCCACAAACCCTCACCACAGCCAAATCAACACCAGGATTTTCCTGAAACAATCTGGGAAGAAATAGTCTGCAATTCTGCTGGACTTGAGACTATGAGGGTGTTGGCCTGAATGGCTGTAAACATGATGCACAAAATAGAAATGAACATACAGAATTTATAAAAAGCAAAGAGATATGGGAAAGACTCCAGATTTTAATGGCATAACTTGATCAGGAAGAGTCAGTCATATATAAATCTTGGATTTCTCAGTCACATGAGCCAATAAATTCTACCACCACCATGCTTCCTTACAAACGAAAGTGGAACTATTGAGGGTGAAGGAGAGACCAACAGCAAAACACAGCCTCTGTGGGACCTAGACTCAGTCATCCAGATGAGAAAAAAAAAAGAAACAGAGCCCCAGAAACCCAAAGGAGTTAACAAGAAAACTAGAAACTACGGAGAAGCTGGAGCAATGGAACCCAGTTCAGAGAACAGCACAAAGCCCTCCCGGTAAGCATCACTCAGCTGCTTTTCACACAGAATTGTGGTCTGTGTCCACGAGGCTGTGGACCCAGGTGCCCCAAGGACACCAAAATGTGAAGATGTCCAAGTTCTACTGTCATCACCTTTACCCTGCTCATGTCTCCCACGTACTTTAGTCTCTGGATGACTACTTATAACAGCTGCTATAATGTAAGTGTCCTACGCCTACTTGCTCAATATATTATTTGAGGAATGCTGACAAGAAAAAGGTCTGTGCACATTCTGTACAGACATAATTTTTTCTTGAGTCCATGGTTGGGAGACCTGCAGTTAGAAAGGGAGACTGCCTTTCTGCTCCGTGCCCTGTGGTCCCTCCACAGATCCTCCCCTCGCCCTGTAGTGTGGTCTTTTCTTTTCCAGCTCTACAGAGCAGCAATGTTCAACAACTGACAGAGGTGTGAAACAAAGAGGAGCTGGCTGTCCTGAGAACGCAGGGGCTCCAGACCCACGGCTTTCACCGTCGTTTTCTCCTGCATGCCAGGCATGCTCAGGGGTGTTCTCCTGGCAGCGAGCTTTCACAGCTGGCTAGTGACGGGCAGCTGTGGTAGATACTCTTACTCATCTTTCCCACTGCCTTCATTCACAAAGTGATTCCTGTTTGGCAACTACAGGAAATAATTGTAAGGCAAAAGATTTTTGGGTTGAATATACAGCAGAGATAAAATGCCCACATAAAGATGTAGGTCTGGGGACATTTAAAATGACCAGTCTCCAACCTTTATCAGTCAACTACCTCCCTAAGTCTGTTTACCCCACTGTAAACAGAAAAGACTATTATGGGAGTAATGATAATCATGACTTCTGAAAACTTACTGAGTGCAATGTATTGACCCTTCTACCCACTGGCTTCAAGCAGTCTCTAAGTCCCAGTACATGCAAACCCTCTGCAATTATAGACTCACTATGAATTAAAGTGTTTCAGGAAGAGATATGGGATGATACAAAAATACAATTTTTTGAAAGAATTCAATTAAAAATTCTGAATAACAGGGTCAGCGATGGGCTGGCCAAATAGCTCAACAGATTTAAAGCGCCTGCATTAGGCAAGTGCAGCAGCCAGGGTTCGATCCCTGGCCTGCTGTGCCAGCCCCGTCCCTGGGGCACACTATAATAGTGATTGAGACTGGGCGTGGTGGTGCGCCTCTGTAATCCCAGCTCTTGGGAAACTGAACACAGGTGAATCAGTATGGGTCAGATCTATACAGTGAGACCCTGTAGACTCTGTATTATATTAGGCCCAGGAACATAGATCAGGGGACTAAGTGGCTGCTTAGGTAAGCACAGGGACCAGGGCAAGATCCCTGGCACCACATGCTGTGCAGGCCCCACCCCTGGAGCATGCTGAGCAAGTGAGCGAGTCTGGGCGTAGTGGCGCACACCTGTAATCCCAGCACTGGGGAGGCTGAAAACAGGAGGATCACTATGAGTCTGAGCTGCATGGTGAGACCCTGAACCAAATATATTTAAAAAAAAAAAACCTCTGAATAACGTAGCCTGCAGAAAGTTAATTTTTACTTTTATTCTTCACAGGACAGCATTGTTTGTGCTTGGCAAGCCTGCACACAGCAGCCATTATCCTTGTTCTGAGGCAGCAACCAATGGATTTGGCATGAATAAGAAATAAAATGCTTAGGGCTGAGCTCTCAGTGGCCTGCTTAACCTTTTGTCTGAATTCAGCTGCCCTGCTGACACCCAAATGGACGGTGAGAAGCCAGAGCATTTGTGAATATGCAGGAGTTTCCACTAAGGGCTCTGAAAGGCCTCTATGACTCAAAGAAAATGAGGTTCTTCAGCAGTAAACTGCCCTTTAGGGAAAATAAAGAGAAATTCCAGAGAAGAGGAAGAAGCACGACCAATAAATTCCAGCTCCTCCTCCAAATTATAATTAAAACAAGGGCAGAAATGACAACTGCAAATTTTAGATACTGGCATGCCTTAGAGGCATCTTCCAGCAGGTTTCCTCTGTACGTATTTATTTTTCTTTAAATACCCTGAGACGTGCCCTTGATTATCATCTGCGGACATCTTTAGGCAAGGCTGTTAGGCATGTTTGCATTGTTCTGGCTTGTTGCAGTTGTTGACCAGATTGGATCATGCACTGCTTTGATCACTTAAAAATGAAAGCAGTATTCTGCCACAAATTGCCCTGGAATGATTTGAAAACTAAACAAACCAAGAGGACATGTTCTATTTATTCTTTAATACACATTTAAAAGAACGCTAGACTTTTCTTCACTCACTCCACAAAATATGAATACGTTTAGATCATACTTTTGTAATCACTCTCTCTTTTAACATTTGGGGCAAAATTCTGTAGAGGGCTCTTCCCCAAAATGTCTACAGCTTAGCAATCTGGATGCAGAAAAGCGCTTACTAAATTACTTCACTAGACCCAGACCCAAGCCTGCTGTTACAGTGCAGCCTGTCTGTCTGAATCGTAGCGGTCTGGCCACGTACCTCTGAGCACAGTAGCTAAACCCCAAGTTTCACTTTCTCACCTGTAAAATGAGGAGAGTAGCTTATTGAAAGGATGAAAGTATTTTATTTAGCATAAGTATTCAAGGAAAAATAGATATGATTTTTATTTGTGGTGCTATTTTCAATTTATAAATGAGAGAAAGGGATCCCAAGGAAATTGAATGGCTGTCCAGGTACTTACGGCATGTGAACCACATAATTCAGAAACAAATCATGTTCTTTCGCTTTCAGATTTGCTTCTTCCTATTTTCTTCCTATAATAAAAACATTCAAATGAAAGCTCCATGCTTCCTATGCACACGTGTCTTTCCGAGTCCCTTATCACCCCCATTAAGGTGTCAACATAAAGTCCTTCTTACAAAGACGTTCTAAAGCTGTCATTTGCCTCATCCTATTTTTTTTTTATTAAAATCTCTCTTAATTAAAAGATACTATCAGGAAGATGAATTGAGAGGCAATGGTTCCCAACCGCTATTTGCATAATGGTGTATCGGTTGCTGTCCTCGCCTTCCTTGTCTTTTTGATCAACAGCAGCGATAGCCTTATCTCCTCGTTGCTACAGTCATGAGGTTATTAAAAGGGACCAAATACCCTAACAGCATTGTACCTTTGATTTTCTGCCATACTCTCCAAGTTAATGAGTAAGAGGGTCAAGGGAATTTATTCCTGTGCTTTAGGAAATCTACAAACAATATTAAAAGAGAAGTTGGTGGCAGATTAAAGAACTTTTAATAACCTTGTGCAAACCTTCCAGACACTCATTACTCAGCTTCAGTTAGCACATATAGGTGATTGAAATATGCAATTTCAAACTCTGTTGTGGGAGTTCAGAGAAAGCCAGCGGCTGACAGAGAGGTACTTTGGGCAAGAAAAAGGAGGTTTCAGGACCAAGGAGTTCAGTGAAATAGTCAGCTCTGTTTTTTAATTTTGGAGCTGTATTTCTAAGTAAAATAACCACATAGGAGGACGGCTGGAAGTCTTGAAGGATCTTGCATGCATATAATCTTGAAACCTACTGACTCAAGTGTGTAATTGATTTATCTGAAGCATGTCTATTTTGCTTAAATGATCTCTCTCCCTTTCTCAATCTCTCTGTCTCTCTCTGTCTCTGTCTCTCTGTCTCTGTCTGTCTGTCTGTCTGTCT
>NW_004524671.1:3447595-3459653 GCF_000260255.1 Octodon degus | reverse complement strand
TAGTTAATGTTTAATTTTTGGGCAATTTTACATATTTACATCTGGTAACCTAAACAACCACTTTGAAGATAACAATATTCAATGTAACAACCATTGTTGATTTCCTATCATCTTATTTCAAAATTCTGTATTGTTTTTAATTTTTTCTCATTTATTTTTATTTTCTTTAAAATTAAAACTTGGGCCGGCGAGATAGCTCAATGGTCTATAGCTCCTGCTTAGGCAAGTGCACAGGGACGACGGTTCGATCCTTGGCATCACATGCTGCGCCAGTCCTGCCTCCAGGGTGGGCAGAGCCAGCCACAAAAAACACAAATTAAATTAAATTAAAACATTTTTTAAAGAATCACATGCTTATTTCCAGACAAACTTCTGAAGTCTGCTTGCTTTACAGCCACGGTTTCTTCTGTTTCATTCTCCTGTCCTTAGGACTAACTCTGGTCTTTCTTTCCCTTGTTCTTCATGTTCTTGGTGACTTCCTTGACCGTTTCCAGTCCTTCCTACTTCCCATCACCTCAGAGAGGGATAAATGGAGCTTTCTCCAGAAGACACTTCCAAGACTGAGCTGTCCTGGTTTCTGGAGAAGCTGCATGGAGAAAAACCATGAGTGCTCTCTACTATGGGTCTGGGATATCAAGAGAGCTAATGGCTCTTAGAAAACTATGTGTGATCCCTCTAAGACCTGAGGAGACCAGCCTCAGAGTCACAGCCAGAGGAGAACTTCAGGCAGGAAGGGCAAGAAACAGCAGAGCAACAAGCCAGCAAAACATCCTTTCAGTCTGGAGAGACAGAGATGCAGATGGAGATGGAGACAGAGAGACAGAGACAGAGACAGAGACAGAGACAGAGACAGAGACAGAGACAGACAGAGACAGAGACAGAGACAGAGACAGAGACAGAGACAGACAGAAAAGAAGGGACTGAAATCAAGAAGTGTAGGCAGGAAGAATAGACACTAAAATATGAGAGCTTGAGAGAAAAGCCAATAAAAGGAGAGAAGGAGACATTTTTTTCCTCGGGGAACTGTTTTCAGGTACA
The DNA here is from genome assembly GCF_000260255.1 of Octodon degus. Classification (NCBI taxonomy): domain Eukaryota; kingdom Metazoa; phylum Chordata; class Mammalia; order Rodentia; family Octodontidae; genus Octodon; species Octodon degus. Next base: position 3,458,615 of record NW_004524671.1, on the reverse strand, counting down.
ATGTCTTTTGTTCTCAAAATCCACTTTCTGTGCCTCTTATTTTCATAGAAACAGCTCTTATGTAAGCAAGGCATACAAAAATAAATATCACACACACAGAGACACAGACGTACGTACACTTTAACCCACCAAAACACGCCCACACATGTGTGTGGTCTTCTTTACCCGCCACTCAAGCTCCCTCCGCTCGCATATCTTAGCTCTTAGAAGCCGAGTCCTCTTGCATTCCCTTGTCACCTGTACGCATCAGGCGTTCTTCTCTCACTGGGTATGAGACTGGCCTGGAGGAATATTTTCATTTGCAGAGCCTGGTTGCCAGGAGATCCCGGAGGGCAGCAGATTAAAGAGCCAGATGACAAGGCCGTAGGCAGTGGTAAGTGAGGTGGCTTGGTGCAGCTGCACTGGTGCAAAGCTTCTAGGGAATATTGCTCTGGCTATGAGGGGACTTGAAATTCGCTAGTGAAAGTCGGAGCCCCACACAATGGTCAGCGACTCCAAACATCTGTGCTGGAGCCTCCAGGGAATCCACTTGCAAGACTGCATTCAAAGCTAAAGCTCTACTCTTAGAATTAAGCCTGCACACTGCTGATATTGATGGCGTCACCCTCATCTTAGGTCACCTGAAGGTCATTTTAAAGGGGTCCTCCCTCCCTTTACCCTCTCCCCGTTTCCCCACCACTGCTGCGATAATTGACCCTGTGATTATTTTTTCCCCCTGTGATTCTTGAAACAGCCTAAAAACTTACTCCAGGATTCAGTGCCACCCACAGGCCACATGTCCTGAGTTAAGTCGAGGTGTTTGGGAGGTGAACTGTGCTGGCTTCAATGGGTTTGCAATCTGGAAAATTAGAGGGGGGAAAAAACCCAATAAATTAGAAAGAAAAGTAACATCCTGGCTTAAATTAGCACTAAGGTGCTTATTTTGGTTCCCATCAGAATTGTCTTCTTTGGATAAAATTACCCACAGAAGAAGAACCTCCATGATCAAGGTAATGAACACATGACCCAGTGCTGTCACCAAGCATTGTGTCACACTTTGTATTGGTAGTTTTTAAGCAAGCACAATTAAAACTTGGGATGGAATTAAACCAAAAGTTCTTTTTGTTGTTGTTGTTTTGATACAGAGGCTTGGCTTTGTCATTCAGGCTGGCCTTGACCTCACTGTGTAGCCCAGGCTGGCCTCAAACTATTGGTGATCCTCCTGTCACTGCTTCTCAAGTGCTGGGATTACAGGCGTGCACCACAAAACCCAGCTCAATCATTTTACAAAGCTGAAGTTCAACTCTGAATATCCTTGCTTATCTGAGTTGCAAGTGTTTGCTATCTCTTCTCATCTCTTATGATGTTATGACTTATATTCCTACTGCTACAGTCTTACTAAATAACATCTATATAATTAAATAAGTGATTTTACATGGTTATTTATTATTAAGTTTTTCTATTTTTTTCAGGTATGTCTGTATATGGTACTGAAGTTTGAACCTAGGGCTCGCTTCAAATGAGCTACATCCCTTGTTTTATTTAGAAATAGAATTTGGCTAAGTTGCCCACACAGCACTCAAACTTATGATCCTCAGCTCAGCTTCCAAAATGCTGGGATCATGGTTGTGCATCACCTCTCCACTTTCAAGTGAACTCTGTGTTCCAGAAGACAGTTGAGTCATCATTGGTTTTTTGGTGGGAGAGGAAGTTGCATAGAAAAATATCCTGAACATTGTAAGAACCCTGTAGATGCTCTGTGGATGATGCATCCTCTCATTTTTAGTGCTAGAAACTTAGAGACTTTATCATGTATCATCACATAATGGATGATCATTAGAGCAGTGGGCATAAACTACATTGGTTAAGATAACTTGGCTGTGAAAGCTAGAAACAGAAACAAGAAAAAATCATACAGGAAACAAGATGAATATTTATTTACTTTTCTCTTGTGTTGAAAACAGACCAGAAAACTAAAAGCAGAGCTGATGTAGAAGAGACCCAAACTGTTTCTAACTTTTTTCTCCATCCCTAGGATGTGTACTTTATCTTTGTATTTCAGCTGGTGGCTGGAGATCTAGCCCTCATGTCCACATTCCATTAACTAACAGGGCAGAGGAGAAAAAGAAAAACTCACTTTGCACCATAAAAACATACTCTTCAACTTCACCATGTTAATAGAAAGCATACTAGCCAAGAACACGAGCATGCGTGGTTGATAAACATGGCCATTTTGGGGGAAGAAGTATGGCAGCTAGTGAGGGGCTGGGTGCTTACTGAGAAAAGAGTGAGCTTTGACACAGCTCTTTGGGTCTCTGCCACTAATTTCTAGCCCTCATTCTGCAAGTACCTGAGAAGCAGCCATTGGAGAAATTCCTGACCTTCCACCACAGTTGTCCCAATTTTTGTCATTTACTGTAAAGGCTATCCCTCCTCCCAGTCTTCTCAGATTCTTCCTCTTGCTGATGACCCACCTTACAGACAATCCCAACACTCAGGAGGATGCCACTCTCACCTAGCAGCAGTGTTGTCTTGTGTGAGATGACATTTTCTCCCCCAGATTGCAGACACGTTGAAGACAGAGTCCGCTTTGATATTACATCCGAGTTCTACTGGTGTCCACACACACCAGGCATTTCAGTTTTGTTCTGTGGGTGAATGGCTACAGCAGACGTATAGTTCAGAAACGACAGCTCAGCACAGGCGTGGGGCACACAGGGAGACACCAGTGTTATCTTTAATGGCTACAAAGATAATACATGGTGGAGATTATTTCATTTTGTTAAGCGGATTTGATAAAGGGGGGAAATGAGTTTGTTTGGGGTCCATAGGGAGCTTTTTAATATAACTGATGTGAGTGTCTCAAGATTTGGGACAAAATCCTACCCTGGCCTGCTCAGGAAAGTCGAGAGTCTGCAAAACTCGCCATTACTGAATGACATGGTGCAGAAAGGCTAATGCCTACACAGCCAGTGTAATGAAGAAATGGGAGGCTTAGGCCTGGGAAACCGCAGCTCCCACAGAAGGAGCTGAAGAGATAGAGATAAGATTAGTGACATATGTAAAGGCCCAGATACTGTGTGACAAAGTCTACCCAGCTGAATAGGCTGAAGCCAGAAGTAATAGGAAGGCCATGTTCTCCCTAATCCTCCAAGATAAGCTGTTCCATCCAGAATTATCAGCCAACAATCTTCAGGGTATCAGGCTGAAAATGAAGTTTCAGACTGCTTTGATTCCTCATCCATAAATGAGAAAGTGCCTGAAGGATCTTTATTTATTCTCGCTCCCACCGAAACACTCTTCAAAAAGTGCCAATATACTAGCAACAGATGCATAAAGCCTCCCTCCCTTTGATTGACAGAACATGATATAAAGCAACCCTCACTTGACATTTCAGTTTCATAAGGTTCCTAGCAGGGGGAGGGAAAAAGAAGTCTTTGGGAAAAAAGTCACTAGAAAATAAAGAGGATTTATGCAAACTCACACAAATGTTTTCAGAATCAAATTTAACAGTTCTATTTCTCTGCAGCCCTTATTTGATATTGGGGCTGACAGATGAAGAATTTCAGCAGGAGTGATTTCAGCTATGTGCTTATTAATGTTTATGGCTTATTAAAACAAAGTATTTACATGTTAATGTTTGTTGATTACTGTATGTTTAAGTTGCTCAGTTATAAATGATTGGGATATTCACTCTAGGGAGGAGATGTTTAATTTGGAGTTGTGTATGCTTTAATTTAGATTTCAAAATAAATAATTGAAAGAGAAAATGTCATCCACACCTTTGATTTTCAGTTTTGAAAGGTCATCCCATGGTTAGTTTGTACATTTTCAAATTCTTGTCACATTGCTCAGTAAGATATTAAAGTCAACTGCACCCCTCTACATATTTCTTGCAATTGATATATAAATGTTCTGCTTGAAATAAGTGAGTTTCATAGCTACAGACATCTCAAGAAAGAAAAGTTGAAAAATCTTTCAGGTGATCCCTGAAGAAAGATTCTAATTCTTTTTGTTCCATCAAAGGAATTTCTTTATATTTAATTTCTAAGTTTTTATTTCACAGGTTCTCTGGAGTTGGAGTTGCTCACACTCCATGGAAACCATAGTGTCCTAGAAATCCAGCATCGGCCTGACAAACATCAAAGGTACTCTGGATCCTGAGGTTGACTGCGTGTCACTCAAAGAGTATTTCAAACGATAATACTCAGACTACAAAGAAAACTGGGTTGATGGAGAGAAAGAGAAATATATCAAACTTGCATAATACAACAAAGCTTGGCTAGAGAACATCATATTCATTGTAAACACCATTTATTGCAAGGTCCAGTAGAGAGCAAATAAGTGTTGTTAATAATTGTCATTTTGTTTTGCTGTGGCACTGATGGTGGCATTTGTGGTGGTGGCAGTAGGGTTGGTTTAAATCCTTGGTTATTTGACCAGAAGAAAGTAGAAACTTGAGGGAAGTGGGCGGAATGAGTGTTTCTAATATAGCACTTTTGCTGGCAGAGAAATGCTTTCAGAAAAGCCAAAGGCTGGCTGCTGAGTTGCCCATCTCCATGACTGGTTTTTGAAGGGATGAGAGACTGCTAAAATGTTTCCAGTTCTTACTCTTCAGGGCCTTCAAGAACTCACTTATGAGAAACAATTTTTACTTTTATGCCAGCTTTCCGTCTCTGTCACAAAACACCTGAAGAAAATGACTTAGAGGAGGAGAGATTTGTTTTGGCTCAGGTTCAGAGGCTTGAGTCTACTGTCCACTGCTGGCTCCAAGGCTCTAGACTGGAGATGAAGTAGAACATTTTTGCAGTGGAAGAATGCAGAACAGGAGACTTCTGGCCTCAAGACAGCCAGCAAGACAGAGAACCAACAGGGATTGACATGAGATAAGATAGAGTCTCCAACAGCACAGCTGTATGACCTGCTCCCCTCAACTAGGTTCATCCCCTAAATTTCCATCACCCTGCAATAAAGCTATCTAATTATGAACCCATCAAAGGATGAACCCACTGATCAAATGAGAGGCTTCCTGACCCAACCTCTTCCTGAGGGCTTCACGTCTAACACTGCTGTCCTGGGTACAAACCCAAAACACAGGAGCTGGGGAAAGGGCTCAGCAGAATAAGCACTTGCCAGGCAAGCATGAGGGCCTGAGTTCAATCCCTGGTTCTGCCCCCCTCCACCAAAAAAAACCCCACAACACATGAACTTAAAAGAAGGATTTTAGATTCAAACCTCAGGCACTTTCTTATCACTGGGGCAAAATATCCCAAAACCTACAGCGGAGATGTTTATTTTGGCTCAATTCTCAGTCCATAATCAACCGGTTCCCAAAAAGAAGCAGTAGAGCAACGGGGCAAGGTAGAGGCAAAGCTGCTCCTGTGTGGTGTCAGGAAGCAGAGGAGGAAGGATCCATGGGCAGTGGTGAGAGGTGGGGGAGGGCCAAGAACGCACCCTTCCAGTCAGCAAGCTTCTTTTCTCACCTGCCCACCTCCTAACAGCAAGTCAGCTATGGCATTCCATCATTCAGCTCCCTTCAGATAGCCAATGCTGAGAGCACAGGGCTCTAGGGACACATGCAGACAAACCACACCTGAGAAGCAAGATTTGTCTGAGTTATTCCAGCAGGAAAGGGGGGATTAGATTGAAAAAACCAACAGAAAGTATACAGGCAGAAGTACTTACATAAGTTTAGGATGCACTTCTAAGGATAGACTTGCACACTCCCTTCATTTAGCAGAGGATTTCCATCTTCGTACATAACAGAGATAAGATACATCAAGAGAATATAAGGCCATGAATGCTTTGCACATATGTTCAACCACAGACCTTGAGTCAAAAATAAATAATTACATGTAAAAACATATATAAAACTAGATCCTAAGCAGTTCAAGGCTTGACTACCAAGGACATCAATGTTTCTATTAGTTATTTCGGTTAACTATAGTTCTGAATGTTTCCACCGGCTTTAGTCTGTATTGTCAGTTGTCCTGGATACCCACTAAACTACAACCCAGCCCAGAAAATCTCCAGATAAAGCTCAACAACACCTCAGAAGGTGCAGGCTAGGAGTAGGGTGTGGCTTCAGGCCCTCCCTGCTTTCTGGGAAACATGAGCATGTCCTGCAGAGTTGTAGAAGTATGTCATCAGAAATGGACCTTAAACAAGGAAAGACACTCAAAATCAACAGGCAGTATTAAAATAAATCTGGTTGGTATAGAAGTCTCTCCTGACAACTGATAGTCCTCTTTTTCATTTTTAAAAAATTTTGCTGGTACAATCTAAAACTTACATTCTTACTCATACACATTTGCAGTACATAATGATTACATTCATCGTGGGAAGTTGGTTCATGGATATTATAGGTCTTAATTCCTTTTCATCCATTCCCCCCCCCCTGCTTTCCCTTCCCTCCATCTCTTGGTCCTCTTTCCTTTTGCCAAAGATCTACTGGAAGGATAAGGGTTACATCCATTGTGAGAACTTGGAACACATTCTTGACACTTCTTCATTCTTTTTCTGTCTACTTCCTCTTCCCTCCCAATTATCCTCTTTTTATTGCTTATAGTGAGACCTGTATACTTTCCCTCGTGGCAGTGTGCCCTTAACCCTAGGAGACAAATGGTATAGTCCTCATTTTATAGAGAAGGAAATAGAGACTTACTTCTGAGCCTAAGTGAGAAAGCTTAGGCAACTGCTGTGACCATAGAGATAAGAAGTAGCTCAAAGTGGCTGTTCCATGGGCTCTCTGGCTACAAGTCCACCTTGGGACCCACACTTAATATTGGTAGCCTCTGACTCTTTTCATTGGAAATACTTCACACATCTTTTCCATACACACATTGTGCACTGTAATTTTTTAAAAATACAGCCTATATTTTACTTCTTAGATCTTTGGATCATCACAAATGGTGAAAATATTGCAAAGTATACAAGTGTGCCCAGGATTGCCACAATATGACTTTATGGTATAATTAATGTGGTGTTCATGTGTGCATGTGCAGATTTAGCAGAATATGCCTTCATTCTAAAATATAATTTCTGTGCACAAAAATTCATGCTTTGCTATGAGCATCATGTCAGAATGACAATTTTTAAATTTCTGGGTAAGCACAAATTAAGTCTACCACTTAAAATGCAAAAACTTCAAATATACAGACTAGATTCCAAAAATGGCCATTTACAGAGACTTGAATAATTCATGATGTACTATATAAGCAAAGCTTATAGTAAGTTGGCGCCAGGACAAGTCACGTATAAGCTTATGCACTCCTGGTTACTATTTATTGCCCAAATTTCTTACAAATGCATAAAGCTGTTTGTAGAGTGACTAGATAAAAATGTGGATGAATTCAGTTGAGATTCCCTCACCCTCCTACCAAGTTTTCTCTCCTAGTCAGTTGTAGATGATGTTTACAAATAAAAACTACACCATTTTCAAGGTAAATATAGGCATCTCCTCATTAGCACAGGAAGTGCATCCCTGGAAAAATGAATCAGCCCCACAAACAGACATCGAGGCACAGCCTCACTGAGACTAGCTCCAAAGGCATCTGCTCAATCATTAACAGCACCTTAGGCAATCCCTGTTCAAGAGCAGACACTCCATAAATATTTGTTGGGTGAATGAATGGATCATCCATCATTCCAACTCTGCTGAAGTCACTGCTGCCTGTGGACTTTATCTCTTTCGCACACTGGTGTACCAGTGCAATTTGTCCCCTTTATGCGGAGCTGTCTGTCCTCCTCTTATCCCTGCTTTACTGGGTCTTTACTGTCTGTTTCTCTGCCTGCAAGTTTTCTGTCTGAAGCATATGGAGCCCCCATCACATTTGAACTTTAAAACTCCAATGAACAGTCTCACTTGCGTATTTGCCCTGTAGCTGTCTGCCCCATCTTTTTGATATTATAAGTAAAAGTTCTTCAGCTTCAAAAGCAACAACAGAACTAGTGATTCAAGAGAGTAAATAAACTCACTGGTTGCCAGGCGTGATAGGGCATACCTGCAATCCCAGCACTTGAGAGGCTGAAGTGGGAGCATCACTGCAAGTTTGAGGCCAGTATGGGCAATGAAGTGAGTTCAAGGCCAAGCTGAACCACACTGTGAATCCCCATCTCAGAAAAACAAGCTCAATGGAAAACATACTTTAAGTTGAAGACTACATCCTGCAATCAAATTCCACTGGTTTGCTGCACAGACTTCCTAACTCTCTTCTGCACCAGTCACCTTGCCCAATAGGAACCATGCATTAATTGCATTACTCCATACATTGATATTTAATAAAGTGACTTCTGAGACAAAGAGCAGTACAGCAAATCAGTAGTAAGTAAAGGGGTCCTAAACATGTGCCTGTACTCTACATTATAACAAAGTCACTTCATTCTCTTATTACCACCAAGTGTACAACTCTGAACTGTTTCAATGAACTCTAAAGAAGTGACACAACCACCATGCAACCCAGATACAGAGGATTACCAGCACACAAGAAACCTCACTCATTCCCACTCAGTAATATTCAGCTGGCAGCTCTGATGTTCCCAAGAGCTAGATGTTTAGCAGATGGTGGACACAACATTGTGGGTATCTGAGTGAGCAGGAGTAGAGGTCCATGGTGGGGAGAGCTCCACCCAATTATTTGGTGCCCAATAGATCCAGACTGAGAATTTTCCATTTTATTTGGAAAATTTTTCAGCCTCTTGCTTAGAGCACAAGGGATAGAAAACCAGGAATCCTTAAGTGAAACAAAAATAGAACCAACTCCTCAATTTTAACTTCCACAGTCTCTTCCTTGAAATACTGCTACAGCTCTCTCCACCCAATTATTCTGCACCAGGACTGCTTGATCACTATTCCAGATGGTCAAGCCTGGACCACCCTCTATAAAATAGTCAATAATTTTGCCCCGGCCTATCTCACACAGGAGCATAGGATCTCCATGAGGTTTCAGTCTAATTTTCACTTTCATTGACTAAATTAAAGTAATGAGGCTGCCAACCACAAGAGATCAGTTATGCAGGGAAAGTTTTCTGAAGTTTTATTTTTTTAAATCTAACTTCTTTTTTTTTTGTCATTCCAAATAAAAAGTACCTTCTCTTTATAAAATCCTATACACTTTATATAATATGTAATACTAAAATAGTCCTTGCTAACACATTAAAAATAAAATTAAAAAATCCAACTAAAACTCTATTTTTATAATTAAAAATGGATATTTTAAATTGACAGATTTGTGTGGACATTGTTATAACCTGAAAATTTTGCATTTCTACCATATTTTGCAAGCAAAAATTATCACATTGCTTTGAGAGTCCTTCTGCTTGAATCAACATTTTGTAACATTTGAGCCTACATCTGCTGCTATAAATATGTACAAAGTAATGTATATGAAGTGCTTTACACTGTAAGTTTATATACTATTAGTAGTATAAGTGAAAAAAGCAAAGTAAAATATAATCTCTTTAAATAAAAGCTATTGACAATATTCCTATCAACCTGTAAATGTGTCTTATGGAATCAATAACCCACTTTTCTTGACTACTGGAACACCTCTTGACTGACTCAAGTATATATGCCATGTAGTAGTCCATTTGCAACCTGAAGCCCTTTTTGTTTACAGCTCTGAGTTCTTCTTGGATAATTATTTATCTATTTGAGAAAGATTCTTTATGAGTAAAGTTTTACATTAATTCCCTTAACTTCCCAAGTACTGAAACAAAAATAAAGGTTTATGGATATTAGAACAGACAATGTTGGAACAGTATTATGCTTTTATGTTTTTACATTAGTTTCTCTGAGTGCAATAATAGTTTCTACAGAGCTGTTAGATAGCCAGTGGGATTTCAGACTTTTGGGGAAAAAAACCTAAAACATGAGAAGTCAAGCACTATAAAACAGAGCTCACAATAAGTGTCATTTTTGTTCTTAGGGCTCAATTTGGTTGAGCAAATTTGATGTGAAAAAATGATATTCAGTGAATTTGAGGATGTAAGGTCATCCCTGAAACAGATTGTTAGCAGTTAAAAAGACACCCTGATACAGTTTGATTAAACAGTTTTAATGTAATTTTTTTAAGGATTATACACGCATAGATAAAATTTTTATTGTATGTCATAAAATCCTCCAGAAAGTAATTGTTTATGAGTTGAGCATGGTGGCACACTCTTAAAATGTTAGTATTTAGGAGACTGAGGCAAGAGGGTCACCACCAGTTTGAGGCTAGCATAGGTTACACAGAGAGACCCTATCTCTAAAACAAACCTACAAACAAAAAGTAATCATTTACATAATAGTTCTTGCTGATCGCACCATGCTGATTTTCTTAAACTTTTCAGCATATTACTATGATCTGGAAATGGGAGAAGGTCTATACAGATTTGCTTTTGTGTAATATGATTCTTTATTCACCAAAGCTTCTATGCCCCATTTTCATTTCTCTTGTAATATCACTGTAAAATGAAGTAATGGTAAGGGAAAGATGTAAAACGTTTTTCCTTCTAGAATAGTCTAACATCTACAGCAAACACAGTTTAAGAAACCACACCCTTTGGAAAAGATATAAAGAGAAGGAAGAGTGGTATTTGAAAGAAAAAGAAAAGAGTAGAAGGAAGAGGAAGAGAAGAGAAAAGAGGAGTGACAAAAGGAAGAAGAATTCATCATTGCAGAGTACATCAGCACCACAGATGTCTCAAGGAGACAGTCTTTATACTTAAGTGCATTATGGGCAGAAAGACTTCTCTCTGAAGAAAAGCAATAGATAAGAGGAGAATTTCAAGTTTAGAATATAGGTACTATTATGATTTGTATCTAGGTATCTCCCCAAAGCCTTATGTAGTCAATTGGATGGCTTCTAGAGTTTGTGATTAAGTCCAATGCTGGGGTTATAGGTATATAGAGTGCTACCCCTGCCCTGAGGTGGATAATCTGCATTACAAGGTAAGTAGGGGAGAGAGGCTTGCTAGCTGCCCATAGCTGCTGCTCCTCCCTTTGCTCTTTGCTGTTTTCCATCATGATGAACTGCTGCCCTTTGCCATGTGCCAGATG
>NW_004524671.1:3445307-3447495 GCF_000260255.1 Octodon degus | reverse complement strand
CACACACACACACACACACACACACACACACAATCATTTCATTCTCCTCAACCCCTGGCCCCTGTGCCTGCTTGCAGGCGCTTTAATCCACTGAGCTATTTGACTGGCCCTAGGAAAAATCTTTCTATAAAGGGCAAGAGCATAAATATTACAGGCTTTGATGCTCATCTGTTGCACTTAAAATGGTCATCTCGGGGCTGGGGAGATGGCTCAGTGGAATACGTGCTTCCCTGGCAAGCGCAAGGACCTGGGTTCAATCCCCAGTTCCACACACACGAAAAAAAGGTCAATTCAGCATGAAAGCAACCTTTATCAATACATAAAGCAGAGCTAAATTCTAATAAAACTTTATCAGCACTGATATTGAAATATATCATTTTCATGGATAATACATTCTAAACCAGGAGACCATCCCCAAATAGTCCAAATTTGGCCCAAAGGACATGGTGGTTCATAATCCCTGCTGTAGAACAATAAAGAATGACAAGATAACTGATTCACTTGGAGAACAATGTCAGTGAGATTTAGTAACAAGAAGATCCCAAGCGTTTATTAGCTTAAAGTGCTTTGGACTACAAAGAACCTCAGTGGACCCTAAGGACATTCATAATATATCTAACAGAAGTCTCAATCTACTTAAATCTTTCACTCTAAAATCAGGAAAAAGACAATGATTTCCACTATTACCACTTCTGTTGAATACAGCTCTAGAAATATTAAGCAGAGCTATCGGGTGTACCCCACAGGCATGACTATGCTAGACAAGGCCCACAACTTGCCCAGAACCCCAAAAGCTCAGAGTCCAGGATATGGGGGAGAGGTAGAGAGTAGATTCCAGAACATAACACAAAGTCACAAGCTTGTACAATGCACACTCGGTGATAAAGAGTCTCACTAACCCCAGAGCAGGGCTTCTCACCACTGACACTATTGATGTCTTGGACTGTGAAAGTCTTCATTGTAAAGAACTCCTTGGACACTGTGGGATATTTAGCAGCCTCGCTGAATTTTACTCATTGAACAGTAGTAAAATTGTCAACTGTCCCCTCAGCTATGCAGGAAGGACAACCCCAGCTTATACCACTCATGGCCCAAGGTCAAACCAGTGCAGACCTAAGCAATGGCACAAACTCACAGGCTGCTCATAATGCTGCATGATGCCAATTATTTTAGAAATCTTATTGCTCTTCATTCTTATAATACTTGTCTGCAGTGTATGAACTCCAGTGATGCCCATTTTGTAGTCTGGGACACTGAGGCACAGAGAATTAAGCAGACAAACAGTTGCACAATATGGACTGGCAGAGCTTGCTGTTGAATTCTGGTTGTTATTTAAATCTGTGAAATAAAATATGAAAACTATTTGCAAATGGCCTCTCAACTTCATCATTTCCTTTCCACGTACATAGACTGAATGTCCAAGAGAAGAAAAAAACTTTTTAAAAAAGTCTGAATTAGACATTTCTGTGATCATTTAGAAGCTCAAACTCATCAGAGACCCAGATGCCTTCCATCTCTTTGCTCCTCCATGCTCAGCATGCAGGCCTCCTGCATCTACACATGGGCTAAAGAGAGCACAGCTCCAAGTATCATGGCTGGAAGTGCATTCTCCATGTGGAGGACTGAACTGCCCACTGACAAGCTCCCCCCCAGTTCACTCTGTTTTGTCAGGAAGCAAATGCTTTCTCAGAACCCCAATCTAGACTACTCCTTTGTTAAAATTGGGCCATAAGAACCTAATTTGAGTTGCAAAGGAAAACCAAAAAATTTATGATGGCCTTGCACCCATCATCAGTTGTTCCATTGACCCAACAGCTCTTGGCTTCCTGGAGCAAGACAGAAATGAAGCAGTGGCTAACTAGAAAGGCCACCAACAGGATCTGTAGGTAGTGCTTCCTAGGAAATGGAGCTAGAGGCCAAGTGGGGCTTGGATTGAATTTTTATACACACATCAGAGTGTCTATATAAGGAAAAGTACTTCCATTCTATAAATTGATCAAAAGACTATAAAGGCCAGGCCTGTGTCTTATTTATCAAGGCACCACCTATGTAGCACTTGTCTGTAGTTCTTGAGGCATTTCAGACTACTTGACAAGTTGAAATGTTAGGACACACAGACAGCATTGTCTTTCACTTTACAAACAAAAACAGAAGATGGGGCTAGGGGCTGGGGAGATAGCTCAGTAGT
>NW_004524671.1:3434547-3442416 GCF_000260255.1 Octodon degus | reverse complement strand
TCAATAAAATTAATGCAAAAACTAAATTAAAGAGAGGAGAAGTGGTACAACTGCCTTCCTTTTTTCTGTAGCTGCTTGATGGGTTGAAGGTAGTATTTACAACTACCTTCTTCAACTACTATTCTGTGTTCCCTTGGCCTTTAGGAAGTACCTCAGCAGGTCTTAGTTCTTTCCTTGCTGGGGTGACCCATATCTTCATTCCTGAAGGGTCTGGACCATTCGTCTTTTTGCCTGGATTGAGTTGTTGAAGTTTCCCATTGATTTTAATAACAGAGAAATATCCTAAGGGAACTACTGCACTATGAGCATATTCTTCCTTTCTTCCATTGTGGAGTAGTAGTCCAATTTCCCCCTAATAATCTGGGCTGATCAACCCCAACACCACTGTGACTCCCTTTTCAGTTTGTATCCTTGGAGGCCTGAGGAGAACAAAATAACCAGGGTGAAGTCTTAGCTTTCAGTTCAGTGGTATCATTGCTGTGCTACATGGCACAAACCTTTACCTATATGGAACTAAGGCTGTTAGCCCAGCAGAACCTAAAGCTGTGAGGACAGAAAGCAAAGGTTTTACTATTGGATTGCTGGGGGTAATGGTGAATAGATCATGCCTACTTCCACCCCTTGAATCCTGGACCTGTGAATCCTGGCTAGGCAAGACATAGTACCCTATACTGGAGGCTGATGCAAATCACATACAGCCTTTTGAAGAACCTTGCCCTAGCCTTGCAAGGTATTGCCACCTTGATGGTTCTGTATCTTCAAGAGATCATTCCACCTCTCTATCAATATTGTTGCTTCTGGATGGTTAAGAACAAGGGAATATATCTGCGAATTGGATGGGCATGAGCCCATTGCCTTACTCCTTTGTCTATTGAATGTGTTCTTTGGTCAGAGGCAACACTATGTGGAATTCCATGGTGATGGATAAGGCATTCTGTGAGTCTATAAATGGTAGTTTTGGCAGAAGCATTATGTGCAGTGAAGGCAAACCCTTACCCAGAATATGTATGGCCTATACCAGTGAGGACAAACTCCAATCCCTTCTATGATGGAAATGGCCCAATATAATCAACCTGCAAGCAGATCACAGGTTGATCACCCTGGGAAATAGCACCATGATGGGAACTCAGTGTTGGTGTCTGCTGATGCTGGCATATTGGGCATTTAGACGTGACTATAGCCAGCTCAGGCTTGATGAATGGGAGTCTATGTTACTGAGTCCGTGCATAACCCCCATCACTGCCATGGTGGCCAGTCTGTTCAAGGGCCTGTTGTGCAATGATTGGGTAGCTGAAGAAGGAAGTTGGCCACCATCCACAAAGCATATCATAATATTCACTTGATTAGTAAAGTGTTCTTCTTCTGAGGTCACTTTTAGGTAAGCATTTTCATGGAAAATGAATATTTCTACATTCTTTTCCCATATGGAGATGTTTATCCACATACCTCTTCCCAAAATATCATTGTCATCAATTTCCCAGGTATGTTCCTTCCAATTTCCTGACCATCCAGCCAGGACAATGAGATACAGGACATCAATCAGTACATAGTCACACAGTTAGCCATTTCTCTTTCGAGGCAAAATGTATTATCAAGTGTACTGCCCAAAGTTCTGTACATTATGATAATTTCCCTTCACCACTGTCCTTGAGGGATGTTCCAGAAAGGGTTATAATGCTGCAGCTGTCCATTTGCAGGTGGTACCTGCAAAGTAAGCAGAGCCATGCATAAACCAGACTGTAGACTTCTCTTCCTCTGACAGATGATCATATGGTACACCCCACAAGACCATAGGTGCATGTTGGGAAACAGAAGGCAGTATAGCAAATGTAGGAGACATAAGAATCTGGTCAACTTCTTGTATAATTTATTTATACCCTCTGAACCTGCCTTGGCTCCATCAGAAATATACCATTTCCATTTATTTACTGTGGATGTCCAACCTCATGACTCAGTATCAGATAATACCCAGGTCATGATAGGCAACTTAGATCTCATGGTGACCTGGTGTCCCATGGTCAAGCATTCAATTTCCACTAGGGCCCAGTAGTAGGCCAAGAGCTGTTTATCAAAGGGAAAGAAGCTGTCATCAGATGATGGCAGAGCCTTGTTCCAAAATCCTCCACTGTAATTCACCTATGGAGGCTTGCCAGAGATTCCAAACAGCATCTCTACCTGCCACTGACACTTGAAGTACCACTGGTCTGCTGGATCACATGGTCCCAGGGGCACAGCAGCCTGCACAGCAGCCTAAACTTGCTCAGAAGTTGCAGAGCCTGTGCTTGTTCTGGGCCCCACTGAAAACAATCAGTTCTCTGAGTCATTGAGTTTGGACTGCAATGAGACCCTTAAATGAGGAATATATTGCCTCCAAAATCCAAATAAGCTGTCTCCATTACTTTTTGCTTGTTGCTGGGATAAAATACCCATCACCAAAAATTAGGGAAGGAAAGGTTTGTTTAAAGCCCACAGTTTGTGGAGGCTTCAGTCTCTACTTGGCTGGCTACCAGGCAGAGTGACACACAGCAGAGAGCAGCAGTTCATGGTAGCAGAAAACAGCAAGGAGCAAAGGGAATGGCAGCAGCTCTGTCCTCTAGCCAGCCTCTCTCCTCTCCTTGTATTGTAAACAAGCTACCCTGCGCTGGGGATGTAGAAGTCACACAACATCCATGCCTTCCTCTTGCACAGCATGAGGATGTTTACAAAGTAAGAATCCCAGCTCCCTGCGAGTCATTTAACTAAACTTCTAAACTTCTCAAGTTGACGCAATGTATCAACCAGTACAATCCACCCCTTGTCAACTTGGCAATCAGACATTTCTTTAAACCAGGTTCCAGGCACATAAGACATATGTATTAACATTTTACAACTTGAACATTGTGTTACATTAGAACCATGACATTTTGCCCCGGGCACCCACTTCCCGAAGACTCATGAACATCCCTTTGTGCAAAAGGCATTTTAGTCCATCTCTAAGAGTTGCCAAATTCCTAAGAGTTTTTCCAATGCTGAAAAGTCCAAGTGCCAAGATGTAAGGCAAACTCCTAGCTCTGAGCCCCTATACAAATGACAAGTTAAACACTTCCAGCATTCAAAGCTCTTTTTCAAACTTCTGGGGTTTCCACTGAATAGGCTTCTCACTCATAGTTTTACGCACTGCCCTCTCAGGAGCACACTGCCTGGCCTCACAGGCCTTCTGAAATCTAGGTGGAAATGTTCTTAACCTCAGAACTCCTGCATTCTGAATGTTTCTAAAACCAACAGCACTTGGATGATGCCAAGAGCTGATGCCAGCTGCAGGAGTAGCCAGGGTTTCCTCTGTTTTGGCTGTAGGCGTCAAGTTGCTAGACTGTGGAGCACTCTGACCCTGATTCTGAGGAACAAATTCTCTATGCTGGTGCTATTCTGGAAGCTGATGTGGCCGCTGCCTCCATTCTGCAACATGGGTCTCTGCAGCTTTCTCCTCAAAACAAAGTCCTTCACCCTTGCAATTCTGAGACTGCAAATGGTGAGCAACTACCACCTCCCATGATGCCCTCAGGACATCTTTTCTACTCTCCTCCTTCATGGCAATGGAGATCTTCTTGGTTCTATCTTTACATTAAACAGCTTTATTGGAGCTTCCTTTCTGACCAGACTCACAACATTTTAAATCATCCTTCTGGGCTCTTTGTTTTTGATTCTCAACATAAATCTGGCTAAAAGCCCCCAACAGCAGCCCTACCACTGCCTCAATATTTGATTGCCTTGAGGTTTCTTTTGACTGTCTTGAGGTTTCTTTTGCAAGATTAACCAGTCCACTGTACTTTATTTCAGTTTCAAGCAAAGTCTCTGGACAGGAGCAAAATGAAGACAAACTTTTGGCCAAGCCATAGCACAAATCAGGTGGAATCCTACAACCAATGCAGTCCTTCCCGGAAGAAACCTCTCCAGCCTGGTCTTTACAGGCAAGCTTTTTATCAGTCTTCTGGTCATCTGAGCTCTGACCAGAATCTCCCAAACAGAATAGCTGAAGCTGTTCCACTGCTTCCCTTATAGGCAACATCTCTAAACCTTTCCTATGTCTTCCCATAAGCCATTCTTAAAAGTTTGTAATTCACATGGTCAGGTTTAGCCAAAGCAAGGACTCCACTACTCTGTTACCAAATTCTATCTCAGTTACTTTTTATTTGTTGCTAGGATAAAATATCCAACACCAAAAATTAAGGAAGGAAAGGTTTATTTAGCCCATAGTTTGTGGAAGTTTCAGTCTATACTCGGCAGACTCACAGGCAGAGTGGCACACGGCAGAGACCAGATGTAAACAGTTAAGAGCAAAGGGAAGGGCAGTAGCTGCAGCTTCTAGCCAGCCTCTCTCCCCTCCTTATATTGTAAACAAGCTACCCTGGGGTTGGGGGCGTAGGGAAACTACATCTGGTACTGTCTTAGTTACTTTTCTCTCATTGCTTGGACAAATACCCAACACCCAAAATGAAGGAAGGAAAGGCTTATTTAGCTCCCAGTTACTGGAGGTTTCAGTCCACATTCAGCTGGCTACAAGGCAGAGTGGCACGTGGCAGAGAACAAACTTTCATGGCTCCAGCAAAGAGCAAGAGAGCAAAGGGAGGAGTAGCAGCAGCTCAAGCAGCTAGCTTCTTTTCCCTCCTTACAATGTAATGCAGATTACCTGCCCCAGGGCAAGTATTGCACTTATGCCCATAATCCCAGTGGATCATGAGTTAATCACAAACTCTAGAAATCTGCCCCATGACTGCATAAGGCTTTGGGGGGACAACTAGACACAAACCATAACAGGTACTATGGCTGCAATTGGAGTCACCACTTGATTCAGTTTACAGTAATCTACTGTCATTCTCCAATACCTTTCTGTCTTTAGCACAGGCCAAGTGAAAGAAATAAATGGACATGCGATAGGCTCTACCACCCCTGCATACTTCAAGTTCTTGATGATGACACTAATCTATGCAACCCCTCCAGCAATGCCATGTTGATTTTGGTTCACTACTTGACCAGGCAAAGGTAACTAACTCTAATGGCTTCTATTTGACCTTTGCAACTATCACAGCCCTCACACTACAGATTAGGGAAACAATGTGAGGAATCTTCCAAGTACTAAGTATATCTATTGCAATTATGCATTCTAGAGCAGAGGATATGACTACAGAGTGGATTCAAGATCCTACCGGACCCATTATGAATCAAATTTTTGCTAAAACTCCCTTGATCACCTGACCTCCATAGGCCCCTATGGTTACTGGAGGACCATAACTGTTTGGATGTCCTGGAATCAGTGTTAGTCCAGAATCAGTGTCTAGTAGTCCCCAAAATATCTGACCATACTCCTTTTCCCAAGACTGGTCACTTGGAAAAAGTGTTAGGTTTCTCTGGGGAAAGATGAGAAAACATTGACTATACACGTCTTTGGAGCATCAGGATTCTTCCAAAATGGGACCTGGCCTCTCCTTCATTCAAGATGTTCTAGGTCTATAAATTAGTCCCAACACAGGAACTAGTTAAGGGACCATGATTCCTTGTTAGCATAATTTGACGTAGGTTTCTATTTATTTGCCCTTAAATTTTTCTTTTTTTTAAATTTATTTATGTATTTGTGTGTGTGTGTGTGTGTGCATGTGGTCAGCTCAGCCCACCAGGGTGCGGGGCTGGCCAGTATGTGGTGCTGGGGATTGAACCATGGTCCCTGTGCTTTTTTGCTAAGCTTGTTCTAAGTAGGTGCTTTAGACCACTGAGCCATCTCACCAGCCCCTAAATTTTTCAATTACATAAATCTAGTAAAAATTTTGAAGATTTCTCATCTATTTCACTTTTGGAAACACTGTGGCTGATCAACGAATGCCATAGTTCTACATCATCAAATTATTCTGGTTATTTTCTGTTTCTGCTGTCCATTGTGGTAAGTATGTAAACCCAGTCTTTGATGATTAAATGATGCCAGTCAATCTCTGCCACTCTGGGATGTAATCAAGCCCATTGCCCTTACATTTCCCAACTGAGTAACTCTGGTCTGCACTGTAAGGTCTTGCATAAAAAGAAGAGCAATGATAGAGCTCTTCAGGGATGCTGATTCTCCACTCATGGGTCTGTTTCTCAAGGTGTGAGTCAACAGCACATTTTCTGGATCTTGTCAATGTGGACGATTAGGTTTAACATGACAGATCCACTCCAGTAGTCCCATTTTCCTAAGTCTCTGAATCCCCTCATCAGTAGTAAACTATGGCATATCAGGCATCTCTAACTCCTTCACAGCAGGCTTTCTTTTGCTCCATACTCCTACCAACCAGCCAAATAAACAATAAACCTTTCTTTACAAATTGCACCATTAAATTCAGAATCCCTGCTTAATGGGCCCATATGAACAAATTCAACCTGATTCAGATGTATATTGCTGCCACCGTTAAATATACCACAGTCACAAATTCCATTCCCAAGCTTGTTCATTAGGCCTCTGCTATAAGAGTGAGAAAACTCAACAACTTCTTTGGAAGGTTCGCAGATTTCTTCACAGACTCTATGTACCTCACCTTTAGGAGCCTTCTCTGATTTGAGCTTGGTTATAGGCCTACAGGCAAAATGGGTGGTGAGTATGGGTCCTGTGGATTGTCTGTATCCTGCTTGGTCAACATGGAATTTGTTTCTTCAAGTATACTAGAAGAACCCAGAACCTCCAATGGTGGAGGTAGGGATGCCTCTTCTACTTTGGCTGGAGAACTCCCGTCCTCTGGCAAAATAATCTCACTAACAGCTAGATCCTCAGATCCTCAGGATTCTGTCACAAGTCCCCATTCCAGTTTATGAAATCCCATTCTATTATTGACAGCTAAGTTAGGTAGAAATATTGTAGGCAGAATCAGACAGAGATGGGCCCTGGAGAGGACAAAGCAGAAGATGACTTTGGCTGGAGGTGTATTCACCAAAGTCAGACTTTAAGAAAAGGAATTACTCACTCCATCCTACCTTTAGGGATGAGCAGCAGTGACTGATATTCTAAGTAGGCATTAATCTCCTTGGGATGAAGGACCAAACCACCTTAACCCACCCCTTCCAGGAAAGTCCTGTGGATCCCTGTGTCTTTGTTACATTACATGACTTATTTTCCAAGTTAATTCCCATTTAATCAATATTACTCAACTGATTATACTTGTCACCTTACTGATTCACAAGTGTACCTCATACCCACCTTGTGATTCCTATGGGATCAATATTACCTAAGAAACTATATTTGTAGCCATATTGAGTATAATCCTGTCTCACATTAAACCCACCTCCTTTCATGGCTTTACTCAATAAACAAACTCAAGAAGTGGGGTTGGTGGGCAACGCACTCTCTGGGCTACTTTCAGTCCCTCTTCAACAGCAGCTTTTCTTCTCTCCATAAATTCTTCCTACTCTGAACGCATTACTCCTAGAACTCATCCTTCAATTTTAGAAAACACAAACTCAGAATTGTGCACATCTAGCAGATTGGAAGTTATATTTGCTCTGTATCCATTCTTGTACCTTCAGTGCTCTCACCTTTGCTTCAGATACACTTTTATTTTCCATAATTTTATTGATAAACAAATAGCAATGAGACAGTTTCAAATCAAATTGGTAGGACAGTTTCAATAATCAACACATTACATACATTCTTCCCAGTGCTTAATTGCTGTACAAGATGAGGACATGATATCCTATCTACAAACACCATCAGAATAAATCATTATATTCATTAAGAGAATGTAACTATATATATATATCCTAACCACTTTGACTACACAGATACAAAATGGACATTAATCTGTATATCCTTTTTTTGTTAAGTTCTGTTATTTGAATATTATAGATGTGTAAACTCAGCAAAATATTCCAAAA
>NW_004524671.1:3399773-3426136 GCF_000260255.1 Octodon degus | reverse complement strand
AGCTCTCCCACACACTCACCGGGCCTTGGCTAGGACTGGGTCTGGGGGCTCCCCGAATGTGGCAGAAATTCATACTGGGCGGGTGGGTTTGGGGAGGTGCTGCGCAGTCGTGGGGGGTGTCCCAAGCTGGTGGAAGAGGTTCTCCCCCACACTGTGCCTGGGCTGTGACCAGTAATAGGTCCCACCGGCACAGGGTAGCAGGAAGCTCTCCCACACACTCACTGGGCCTGGGCTAGGACTGGGTCTCTGGATACCCTTTGAGACTGAGCACTGGACTTGTATCTTAGCCAGTAGAATTATGAGGGATTGTGTTTGGGTTTCTCTAATTTCACTCTGCAACTAAAAGAGGAGTTATTTTCTTTCAGGACTCAGAAATCTTTAAATTTCTTATCTGTGCCTAGAGCTGGGAATTTGAATATTTGAGATCCTTGTTTACCTTTATTAATTTATCCCCACAGCCACAAGACTTTAGATTTCCTATGGATGTTTTGTGCTCATCATCTTTTTCCTCCAGTTTGTCCAGGAATGCTAAGAACATTGTGTTCAGTACTCTGCCAAAGATATTTACAACTTGCATGCATGGAGTCACTGAATTCCAGGCCTCTCACATGTACTGAATTAGAATAATCAAATAGATCTACATAAGATATTAGTTTAAACAGTTCACACCAAGAATTATCAGTACTTCCCACAGAATTAGGAGAGTCTATGGTCTTTAAGTCTTATCACCTTGGAAAGCCAACTCTCTAATGTACCTCAAAGCCATTAGAGAATTTCATCATTATAATTCTGTTTCTTTGGAGCCACTTCTAGTACCAAAAGCAGTAGCAGTCCATGTTTTACTAGAGAAACAATTATCACACTAGATATAAAAATGTATGAGAATTTACAAGATTGATTTACAGTGGTCAGCCCCAGAGTTGGATGAGGAGATGTGCAGAGTACGTCTACACATCAGAGATAAAAGGAGTCAGCCCAAGGTGTGGAGCTCACCTCAGGGTTCCATGCAAGTCTGTATCAAGAGGCCAAAGGATCTGCAATGGAAGGCTGAAGGATCTGAGGTAGAAGCTGAAGAGTGCATTGAAAGAAAAGGAGATGATGTCTAAGCTGAAGAAACAGAAGACAGGACCTCCTCCAAAGAGCAGAAACACAACCATTCTCCCTTATTTTCCCTTTATAGTATCCAGGTGAGTGATGCCAGGATGGGTTCCATATCCTAGGGAGTAGATTAATCACCCGAGGTTAGGTTCTGTACACACCAGAGTTTAAAATTGCTGAGCCAATTTAGTTAAGCTTCTAAACTACTGAAGTTGATACAATCAATCAACCATTACAAATGTTATAAAGAGCAGGAGTATAAAAAGTCTCTGACCTCCATCCCATGCCCTGAGATTGGAATTAGACCATCAGTTGGCACATTCAGGGATGCCAGAGAGGTTGGCATGATCAGAAAAAAAAATTCTATGAAATCAGGATACTATTTGCTTATGTTGAACAGATAAATAAATCAATTAATAAAAAATAAAAGAAAGTAATTTTCTCACTGTTGGAGGAGGATTTACAAATGGAAATTGTGAATGGTGGTAGTGATATAGGGAGAAAAACTGGTCTCGGGTGGGTGACCACCAAACAATATAAGGAACCTCCAAATGACATAGAGAAAAATGATCTCTGGACCTGACCTGCATGAGTTCATGTTCTCTAAAACCAAAGAATGAATTTTAGGAACAAACAGAGGTTATGAGCAGGATATATTTATTGAGAGAAAGAAAGCTCCTGTCCAAGAGAGGGACAGGAGGGGGGTCCAAGTGGGTAGTTCCCTGGGAAGCTGTCTCTTCCAGGGACTTTTATAGTGTAAAACCATGTGAGGCTAAGGTAGAGAGAATGGGAACTCGCTTAGGTGGGCAGGAGGTGGGACAAAACTATGTTCAACCAACGGGATTACATATGGGACAGGGTCTTTTCCTGTTGGGGGTTGGAATGCGGGATAGGGTCTCTTTCTGTTGGGGGTTGGGCTAGTGACTCACTTGGGTCTTTCCAGGTGATTGATACCTATTTAGAATATCAATCCCAGGTGCTACTCGTTTAGCATTTGTTTGGCCTTTAGGTCTTTAGGTCTGGTTCACAGCAGGAGCATCTGCCCCTCCCACAGTTGTAAGGCAGCTCATCTTCTGTGCTGTCTCCTTCGAGGGCCTGGCACTGTCTGACTGCCTATAATATTTCTATCTAACTCGGCTGCCTGTAAAAGTAGTAAGCCTGTAGTACTGATTTGGGACTGGAATTATCATTGTGGAGTCATGATCTTAGACCTATGTGAGCACAGAGTCATAAGCATTCATGGATGGATATATGTATCCATACATATATTTCCTAGTTCTGTTTGCACAGAGGCTTGATGTGACAACACCATGATATCCCTAAGTATCAAGCCATTCAGGCTTTGCATTCAGTGTAGCATTCTGTACTAACTGAAGCCAAGGGACTCAGGCAAGTAGCTAACCTACAGCACGGCAGAGAAATAAATGAACCTAGAACACTTTGCACAAGAAAGTAAGAAAACATTCAAGGCATTGTGAAGAATGGTCAGAAGGAGCCTAGCATGATAGTGTTTTTATTGGCAAAGCCTGGGATAGTTCAGTCATCAAAATATGTAACAACAATAATAAAGATAATTAATAATAATAATAATAATAATAAATTATAGCCCATTAGCTAAAATAGGATGCTGAGTCAATATCTGTATAGATCTTAGGTAAATCAATTAGACCTTTACAGTGATACAAAGCTCGGTCATACAGTAAAGTAACAATATAAAATACATGCGATTTTGCAGACTCACAATTTTCAACCGTTTTACAAATAACTGATCCAGGCAAAAGTCATCAAAGAATAGTAAAACTAGTAGGTAAAAGTTTGTAAAGGAATAAGATATAGTAGTATCAAACTGTTCCTCATAAATTGCTTAATAGGAGCAACACATCCATTATGTAATTTTGCAATGAAGAAACTTGGAAAATATCTAAACTAAGTGATAAAAATTAAACAGCATCAAGAATGAAACATCTTGACATCATGTACCTCCAGAAATGATACACTTAAAAGAACACAACATTGCTTCGAGGTACTTCTGCCAAAAGTACAAAAATCTGAGGGATGAGATGATCTTACCCTTGTGGACATTCTACAAAATAATTTTAAAACTTTTAAGGGTATAGTGCCTGGAAGATAGCTCAGCAGACTAAGCACCTGCTTCGACAAGCTCAGGGACAGAGTTTGATCCTTGGCACCACAGATCACACTGGCCCCACCCCTGGACATGCTGAGATGGCTACCGTGACCAGCTGTGGTGGCCCATGCCTGTAATCCCACCACTATGGAGGCTGAAAATAGGAAGATCACCACTGCATAGTGATCCTATGTCCAATCTGCATAGTGAAACCAAATACATTAAAAAAAAAATCCAAAAATTCCATGGTTATACAAACATATGCCTAAGGAACTGTTCCTCATTAAAGAAGACTGAAAAAAAAAAAAAGAACAACTAAATACAACATGTGATCTTGGATTGGATCTAGTACTTTGTGGAAGATATTATTAGGACCATGGACAACATTTGAATAAAATTTAAATGTGTATTAGTTGGTAATATGTTATGATTTTCAGTTCCTTAATTTCAACAATTTAATTGCAATTATGTAGACTGTCCTTGCTCCGCTGAGTAAACTATACATTGAAGACTTGAGAGATAGTGAGATAACCTGAAATTGATTCTCTTATGATTCAGAAAAAAACATAACAGGGCCAGGGAGATAGCTCAGTAGAATAAGCACCTGCCTAGCAAGCACAGGGTCCTGAATTCAATCCCTGATACCACAAAAAAAGAGAAAAAAAATGTATATTATATATGTGTTAGGTATGTTACAGTGATATGCAACCAGCTTACATACATATTACTATATATATATACTTGTGTTCATATAAAAAGGACAAACAATTGCAATACAATGCACATATACTAAAATGTCAATTATTTGGGAATCTGACTAAAGGATGCTTTGGTTTGAATATTGTTTGTTACCTCTAAACTCATGTTGAAATTTGATTGCTACTGTGTCAGTACTGGAAAATGGGTTATCAGAGGTAATTAGGTCACTAAGTGGAATTAATGCCCAATCAGGCAACTAAGTTATTATAAAGCAAAACTGTATCGTGAGTGTAATTCTTCCTCATGCTTCAGGTTTCTGCCATGCCGTGATGTGCCTAAAGCCCTTGCCAGATGCAGCCAGTTGACCCTGGATATCCAGCCTCTAGAAGAGTAAGCTAAATAAATTTCTATCCTTTATAAACTACCAAGTAGCAGGTATCCAGTGATAGCAACAGAAAACAAACTAAGATAAAGGGTATATCACAGGCGATTATATTGGTAAGCTCCTTTCCTATAAATTTAAAAATTATCTCAAAACAAAAAGTTAATTCAAAAACTTAATCTTCCCACTTCTTAAGAACAAGAGACTGATTTTTTTACGTGAACATATACACACAAGTACAAAAAGCAATGGCCCAGACAGTTTGCAAAGAATAATTCCAGGTTGTATTAAACTATCAAAATATAACAAAGAAAAATTCTTGTCTACTTCATACAGCTCTGTCTCAGATGAGATGGATCTCAAAATTCGGGTTCCAAATTTTTGTCCACTTTTCTTTATTTCAATTTATTTATTCCAGTTTTTCACAGCATCATTTTGGCAGATTGCATCCTTCTCCAATATTTCTCACTGAGGCCCTTCCAAATACCCTGTCTAGGGCTTTACAAATGTTCTCAACATCACCACACATATCTCTCCCATGTAAGAAAAGAGATTTTTTTTAATTCCTAGACAATATCTAGTATTTTAATTTGAGATGTTGTGTCTAGAAATAATCTCTTTTCCCCCTCAGCATTTGGACTTGAAGAGCGTCTTTAGATGATAAACAGAAGAGAGAAAATATTGAAGGTGTTTCTTTTCAGGATAGAAGTTTTATAATATAGACTGTGATTCTAATTATACATATTGAGTTTCATGGCTGAAGTTTAAGGCATTTTTCTAGATATACTTTTTTAAGAAAAGGTAACTTGATCTCAATATTTATTTGAGTTATGAACTGCAATAAGCAACTCTGTCACTCTAATTTTAATATTCTTAATAAATTAACAGTCATGTCTTAGGAAGCTGACTTATTCTTCCCCAGAGGAAACTATATATTATGTTGAGAAGATAAAATAATTGAGTCTGGGTAGAAATACAGAGTTTCAAGAAGTTCTGTTTAAATTCAAGATGATGATGATAGTGATGGTGTCCGTTATGACGATGGGGATAATCAAGAAAACACAAGAAGATGGAGCTGAAAGGTTGATGTTTATGATTACATATGCTAATACTTAAAAACTTACCTGAGCCCTATGCTGAGTGTCCCAAATACTTTTAACATATTAATCATGAAATCTGTCATGTAGATGTTATTGTTATGCTCATTCTACAAATAAAGGAACTACTTTCCAGAGAGGAGAGGCAAGTTGTCAAAGGTCAGAGAACCAATAAAAGTTAGAGGCAAGCTTCCAGCCCAGGTTAGGATGCCTCTCTCATGTAACATGCTGAACTATGGGTCGCTCTTGTTTTCCCTAGCTCTCCACCTACATAAATCAACTGGATTCCCAAATTCTCATAGAACCCAGAAGTTGAATGGAAAAGAAGTTTAATCCTGTTTACTGTTGTAGTCCAAAGACATACAGACCTGTCTGGCCTACTTGTAGAGCCAAGCAGCAGAGCAACGAAAGCGAGATTATCAGATGCAGCATAACCATGCAGGTGTGAGGTGAGGGTGGGAAAAAGCAACAAAAAGAGGAACGGACAGGTAGACACTGGGCTCTCAGCCCTGGAACTTAGCGAAAAACTGAAGAACAATGCCAATGAAGTTTCAAGCAACTCTGAGTAACCCTACCCCCTTCTGTTGCAACTGAGAAAAGGGACACTAGAGAGACAAGGCATTCCTCGAGCATAGTGCAGAGAGCGGCCACTTCGGGCCAGGCATGTTTCTAGTGCAGATCTGGTCAGCACCTGTAAGTGAGTAGCCTGAGACGGCCTGAGCAGCCAGCTGGCATTAGTACTCCCTGCATGCAGGTGCCCAGTGAAATAAGCAGGGTAAGAACTACGGTCAGAGCAGGCAGATGTACACAGTGTGTTTCACACCGAGAGCCCTTTCTTGGAAACTGAATGGAGACCATGAAAACTCAAGGACTAAGTGTCTCCGCGGAGGGCTCTGGTTTAGAAATCAAACCTTAAAGGGTTCTATTGTCAGAGCTACACATTCTCAGTACCCCAACGTTATCTTACATTTGAAAGAAATGACTCTACTGTGAATCAATATTTAGATTTGCTTCCTATTTCTGGGTGCATATGATCCTTGCTAATACTTCAAAACTTTCTGCTATAAAAACGAGTTAAAAAAAAAAAAATAGCTGTGATTCTGTGTATTTTCTTGACAAACCATCCAAACATCTAAATGTGAAAACTGATGATTTGCTATCTTTCCTGCTGCTCATCCTACACATTGGTAAAAGCTTATTCAGACATTTAAACAAATCTGGTACACGACCATGACTTCACTTGTTCTCTCATCCAGCAAATATTTGTTGAGTAAAACTCTGCCAAGTACTCGATCTATACACAGTAAACTAAGCAACGATTCCCTGCTCTTGTGGAGTTTATACTGTGGGAAGAGAAAGCATAAACAATGCATGAGTAATAAGTTAATTACCTAGAATGTTAGAAGGGACAAGTGCCATGGAGAAAAGAAAAAACAAAGTGAATTAAAGGGCATCAGGAGTGGCAGACAATGGTTGAAGCATCAAGGTTGGAGTTGTAAGGGGTCTGAATAGTTTCAACGTTTTGTAATGGGCGCCATTCCAAACTGTTTCATCCAGCCCATTGCCAGGCTGCCTCAATGCACTGCCAATAAGTCGTTTGTCCAGATGAGTATTTCCAGGAGGAATAACTTAACTAAAATAATTTTAAAACTTAAATTTAATTATGTAACCTTGCTTATGATGACATAATTGAGTGATACATAATTGAATTGTGTAGTTTTAGAAACGATAAAGTTCTAATTAGAAAACTATTGCTTCCCAATTCTATAAATAAGACAATGAGACCTGAGAGTTTAAGTGATTTGCCCCAAATCACTGAGCCAGTAAATGGCACAAAGAGAACTAAAACATAATTTCTTCAAAAAATTTTTGCTAACAAGCTTACTCATATTTCCTGTTTACTTTTTTTTGCTTTTTTCCATGAGCTCTATGATAGCCACAGGACTCCTGGAATCCCGAGATTCTGAGCTCCATTTGTTCTTAATGAATTCTGTTAGAAATTTTTATCAATTTTTTTTTTTTGTGTGTGTTGACATAAAAAGGCATAGTAAGGCTGGAGCAAAATTTGTTCTGGAACAGTTTTTCTGCTCTCAAACACTGTTAAACTTTGATTCTCACTCACTTCCCAATTTACACTATTCCTCCCTACCCTACTCCAAGGTAGGTCTGTGTGTGTGTCCTTCAGATATTTCTCTATGCAAGTACAAAAATATAAATATATTACTAGATCCCTTTTAAGTAAAAAGTAAGATGTAGACACCACTGTATACCTTTCTTTACTTGGTTGAATTTTTAAAGAAATCCCTCACCCGTTCCCCTCAATTCTCCAGTTTCTATCTTGCAGTGAGGAGTATAATATTAACAATGGCCTTTTCTTAGTGGAGATTGGGACTATGGAACAGACTCCTTTAATCAGGGTTTCAGTTAGCATGGATACAGTTTGCAGATAACAAAAACCTGACTTACAGAGCCTCAAACAAATAGGCATTTATTCTTCTCCGCTAACAGAACCCGGAAGATAGGTGGTTGCTGGTGTTGAGTCAGCAGTTTTGCAATGAATCAGGGACCTGGATCTTGTTTCTTTGCGCTCCCATTCTTGAAAGTTGGCATCTCGTGCTGTTGCCTTGCCCTTGTGGGAGGCTATTTGGCCTTAGGCATTATCTTCTTGGGTGAGCGCTATTAAAAGAGTGACATTGGGAGGAGTGTCTTGGTTTCATTTTTTACGCTTGTTTTTTGAAACAAATATTTACTTGAGAGACAATATAGCAGTAATTGATATGACATGACAAACAGTACATATTTAGAAGACCAGAATGACAAGCATTCCAAGCATGACCCTGGTATTATACATTGCTGTCTTCAGTGCAGTTGCTTAGCTCATAGGTATCAGCATATATAGTTAGTCAGGGTTAGAATCCTACCAATTAACTGCTAGTTTCAGAAACCTGCTGAAGACTCTCAAGATCATTGCCTTAACCATCTAGTGCATATAAATGTATGGTTTTGCCCCTGGCATGTTTCCTAGGTTTTCTCCTTGCCCTCTCTTCAGTGTTTAATGCCTTCTCAAGCAACTTTGCAGCATTGCTTAAGAAAGAAAAACCTGCTTCCAACCCTCCCAATATATGTACCTTGAATGGGTCATATACCCACTTTTACACCAATCACAGGCCAAAATGAATAATATTTTGGCTCATGACATCAATCAGCCTTAGGAACCAAAGTAAAGAGCCTATCTTCTCCAAGATGCAAGGATCTTTGCCCTTTACCTGAGTAAAAAAAATTAATTTTCCCTACAATATTTATTAGGTAATCAACAGCCAACATCTGCTAAAATCTGTGAAGAAATATGCCTATTATATCTATAATAAAACTGCTCATTTTAACTGTGGAAGATACCAGGCTATTGCTTCATTAGTGTGTTAGGCAGCTTACTGTTACTCTGAGATAATTAAGAGGAGAAGTTTATCTTGGTTGCAATCCATGGTTATTTGGCCTTGTTCCCCTGGGCTCATGGTGAGAAAGCATAGCATGGCAGTCGGGCACAGTAAAGCAAACTGCTGACTTCATGCCAGCCAGAAAGCAGAGATGAAGGGAAGGAGCCCGGGTCCCAATGTCCCCATCAAAGCCATACCCCCATGGGATCAAAGCCTTCCAACCAGGCCTTACCTCGTCAAGATTCCAACATTTCTCATAGCACTAAAGCATGGCATCCAAGGCTTCATCACATGGGCCTTCAGGGACATTTATTCAAACCATGGCAGTCAGATGTTTGTGTTTTAGTATATGTTTTAAGGACAAAGGTTAAATTAAAACAGGAGAAGTTATAAGAAACAAGAGTTAAAGGGGGATGTTAATTGTTTGGATAATATATGTGAAAAAGGGAAAGAAGAGCTTCTATACCTGGATAGATTTCTAAATTAAGTCAGAATACATTTTTTCCTGCAATTTAAGGCTATCCCAAACCATGCCACCAACACACAGTCCCCAACTTAGGAGATAAGAATAACCTCACAAGGGAAAAACCTGGCAGGCACCTCAGAATCTTAACGTAACCTGTTAAGATGAGATAAACTGAAACCAGGTAACAGTGCATGGAGAATAAAATGAGAAATATTTTTCCACGTTTGAACAACCAACCTATCTGATCTGATCATGGGGAAATATGAGACTAACCTAAATGGGGGGCATTCAACAAAGTAAGTGACCTGCAAGCATCAAAAGTGCCAAGGTCATGGAGTCAAGGAAAGGCAGAGGGAGTGAGGAAATTGAAACTCAAGACACCTAAGGCAATGTACGATGCTGGCTGCTCTTGGTATCAAGAATATGATTAGGATAATTAACGTAACTTGACCCAAGTGTCAGCGTTATAATGTGATAATACATTGCTTGTCAGTCTCCTAGTTTTGGTGCTCATGTTTTCATATTTATTGGGTTCTACATAGGAGGGCACCTTTTTTGAAGGAGATACTAAAGTGTCCAGAGGTAATAAAACAGCATAACCACAGTTTTCACTATAAAGTGACTCAGGAAAAGACTTTGCATTTTTCCTGCAAGTTTTCTGTATGTTTGAATCTGTTTCAAAACAAAAACACACTTTTGCTGTTCACTTATGGTTGAGAAAAGGATACTGATTTCCTGTCATGGCTTCCTAATATTTCACTGGGTAGAAATAACTAGTTGACTATTGACAGGCAGTTAGATTTCTTTCAATCTCATGCAATGAATTTTTAGGACTTGTGCTATTCTGTATATGTGCTACTTTATAAAATAATTTTCTAGGAGTGGAAATTATTTTAACCCAAAAACTGCTGTGGTTTTGCTGTGTCTCCCAAGTTCACACGTGAACTTGAACCCCAATGAACTATGGCGGGGAAATAGATCTAACTGAAGACGTTTGGTGCCGTGGAGACTCTCGCTGGGTTTGTACCATTATCACAGGAATGGGTTTGTTATTTTTAGAGTATGAAAGAACAATTAGGTCCTCTCTTGCTTTCTCTTGGCCTCTCTGGATTTCTGTCATGAGGTGGTTTTAAAAGAAGGTCCTGGTCGGATTCTGGCCTCTTTTGAACTTTTTGCCTCTAAATTATGAATCAATACAACTTCTGTTCATTGTAAGTTACCTAATCTGTGGTATTCTGTTACAAATGCAAAACTGAAGTAAGACAGAGACCGTGTTCCAAGGTACAGAGTACACAATGTAGCATGATAAAATATTTACTAGCAGTATTTTTAGGTTGATTGATCTGGTTTAATAATGTTTTCATTCATTGATTTAACAAATTTTGTTTGCTACTATAAAGCAAACTTGGTATTCATTCTGGGAATACAGCTATTATCTTTGCCTTCAAATGACATAAAAAATTAACAGACTGAGCAGGCTGAAATTAATTATTTTTTCCAATATAAGATATGTCTTAATAGTGATCATTCTTAAGTGGAGGCAAACAAACTTAACAGTGCTTTTCCCCAAGCATTTGTCTAAAATGGAAAGGAAATCCCCTAAAAAGTGTGAGATACTTTACTAAGCACTTATCAGCATTAGTGTTGCTATTAAGATGACAATGTTGCCCTAATTATGGTAATTCCAAATAAACTCTGTTTTCAAGTTTGCAGTTTGGCATAATGATTCCTCTGTTTTTATCCTGCACTTCAAGCTGTCACTGTGTGTCACTGGATATAAGTTTTGCCAACCAGCTCCTGACAAAACAGTAGCCTATCTCTCCTATTGCTGAGCAAAAGCTTTTATGGTAGTTCCTGTGCGATCAAGGTTTTGTTCGTACAGTCTTTGCCTACATCAATGTCTACAAGAGTTCTACCTACTCTATCTTCTAGTCCATGTAATGTTTCCATTTTAATATTTATATCTTTGATCCATTTTGACTTTAGTGTGGTCCAATTTTAATCTTCCCTATGTGCAGAGCCAGTTTTTCCAGCACCATTTATTAAAGAGGCCGCCTTTCCTCCAGTGAATGTGTTTGGCACCTTTGCCAAAGATACAGTGAGCAGTCCATCTCTTAAACAATTAAATGTTATTTCTGGTTTCCTCCATGTTTCCCAAAATGAATTCAAAAGCAAAAACATGAAAATATTTTAAACATAAGTGGAGGTTACTAAAGACATTCACTCCAGGAAATTGATACTTAGAGCACTCACAAATTGCATAAATGGCCTTTTATGGATATTGATACCAGCTGTGCAGACAGAGGAGGCTCTTCACTAAGGATTTATCAAGCAGATCCACGAAATAAATAATTGTACAAATCTCAGAATATTCCTAACCTGCATTGTCAAAGCATAAACAATAACAAATCATTAAGACACCAATTACAGGGAAACAAACCTCTTAAGATTAAAAAATATATTTTTTTTCTCTAAATTGAGGAACTTTGTGAAAAGGTTTTGAATTGAGTCTAGAGCTGCATGTTGTCCAAATCTGGAGACACTCTGGCTCTCACAGGGCCCCGAAAAGCTCTGGCTATAGCACAGGGGCTGGAAGTACAGCAATAGCTGCGAGTCAAG
Organism: Octodon degus; assembly: GCF_000260255.1. Taxonomy (NCBI): domain Eukaryota; kingdom Metazoa; phylum Chordata; class Mammalia; order Rodentia; family Octodontidae; genus Octodon; species Octodon degus. The sequence goes on along the minus strand of NW_004524671.1, from coordinate 3,414,213 downwards.
CCTCAGTCATTTATAGTGGAAGCATCCTGGAGATCAATGATTTAGCATCTTACAGTCTCAGTAGACTTCTCAGAGTTTCTGTTTGTTCAGCTATTTAGTGGAATCATGTGTCTACTTTTTGCCTACTTCTATCTCGGGTGACTACTGGGCAGTTTGCAATGTGTTGCAATTTGCACATAGCAATAAACCTGGCTTTTGTGGTACTCCTCGGTTAATACTTCATTAAACACTTTCCTGAGCTGACCTCAGCCTATTTTTCTAGCCTCACCTGTCTTTATACCTTGCCTAGTAAAGAACAGTTTAGTGACTGGGAAGATAGCTTGGCAGTCTAAGCTCCTGCCTGGCAAGTGCAAGGACCTGGGTTCTGTTCCTGGTACCACATGCTGTGAGGGTCCTGGAGCCCTGGGCGTGGTGGCACATGTCTATAATCCCAGCACTGGGAAGGCTGAGACAGGAAGATCACAATGAATCTGAGCTGTGTAGTGAGATCCTGTAATAAATAAATAAATAAATAAATAAATGATTTTAAAAAAGAGAACATTTTAGAATAAGTCCCCATAGGGCCACATTGTAGTTTTCCATGCTGTGACTTTAGGCTGGAATACCATCTCTGCTTTATTTACCGTCAACTCAAGGGCAACATTCACTAAAAAGTGTTGTCTTTTTTTAAGGAAAGGGTTGGACTCACAGAGATCTGCCTGTTTATAGCCTCCCAAGAGCTGGGATTACAGGCATGCACCACCACGCCCAGTCTCAATTGCCATCTCAGGGTGCCCAGGGGGCGGGACCAGCATGGCAGGCCTTGGGATCGAACCCTGGGCCCCTGCAGGTGCTTTAATCTGCTGAGCTATTTGACTGGCCCTAGAAGCACTGTCTTGCTCACCATTGGTTTCCCACTGGGATGAGTGCCTGTGCACTGTGTGCACTGGACATCCCAAGCATGTGTATTGTGTGTACTGGGAGTCATGCGTTGTTTGTTGTGTGTACTGGGAGTGGCTAGATGATGGGGAGAACGGCTGAGTGCAGGAAATGGGAGGTGAGGTGATTGAAGTTGTATGGGGCCAGATTCAAAAGTTCTGACATGTTACATAAAGGAGTCAAGCCTAATGTTGTGAACAAAATCTTATGGAGGCCAAGAGGGTTCAGTAGAGGAGAGAAGATCAGATATTTTGTTGTCTAGGGAGGTGATCTGCTAGTGAGGAGAGCAGATTAGGGAAGGTGAAAATGTCAAAACTCCAAAGAGATGAGAGAAATTCTCAAGTGAGCTTCTTTTTCTGCTCCGTTGGGGTTTCCAGGAGTTGATGGCCTTCTCTATGGACCAGCAGGTGGTTTAACAAGAATCAGAAAGACTTGCCAAGCATCATGGGGTGAGTGTCAAGGTCCCTGCAGTGCGCCTCTGTGGTAACCCAGCTGCTCCCCAAGTCTGGCTCAGCACCATCACCATACAACAGAGAAGAGAAGACAAAGGGCAAGACTGAAATAGTCTGATAATGAAAGAGTGCAGAGTGGGAGAAGGAAGGGAAAGGAAGGGAAAGCATGCTTATCAAAAGCACGCAATCACCACCCTAGCACACTGAGTCCAGCCAAGGGGCTTTTCCTATTTCAGTGGTCCTCAGATTTCAGTAGCCACAGCCATCCACTGAAAGGCTCCCTGAGCCATAGAATCACTCATTTTGATTTTCTGTAGGTCTGGGGTGGGCTCATAATTTTCATTTCTAACAAGAACTCTAGAGAAATTGCCACTGCTGCCTACCCAGGGACAACACTTTGAGAACCACTGCCCCATTTCCTGTTATTTGAGCCTCTCATTAACCCTGCAAGATGGTATTAGTTCAACAACAGAAGAAACTATTATTAGAGAATTAAATAACTGGCCCTCTGACCTGGTCAATAAAAAAGTAGGAAACAAAACTTCAGCACCAGGTTCTGTTGGACTCAGATGCCCATGGTTCATTCCACTTCCCACTGCCCTTCTTCTACAGCTGTCTTGGGACCCGGAAGACAGACAGAGCTGCCAGCTATCTCCTTCCCATCAGTGGCTAATTGTCCATGACTCCTAGATGTAAGGGTAGAGTAAAGGAATATCTTATCCCTCTGAGCACTGCTTTTTCTCCAGAAACAACTTCATTGCTTTCATCCAGACTTTAAAGTGATGTGTAGAAATATCATGTGTAATTGGTCATACAATATTTCCCCTACTAAGGTTCAAAATGAGTGTCCAGCATTTCCATGTGTGATATAGTATGTGTGGGTGTATGGCCTCTGATGCCTTTGCCAGTGAGTTCAAGCCTCCTCTGTGCTGGTATTATTTCTCTCCAGCACTTCCAGGTAGTTATATAAGCAAATGTTTCACTGTGGCCCCTGCTTATCACTTCCCTCATACCCTAAATATTTCCTTATGCTGTATGTTGTATTTCCAAACTCTGCTTGGAACTTTGATCATGTGTTTGTGTCTTTACCTGACATTTTCTGCTTTGGAAAAGAAAGGAGGGGGAAAAGAGAAGAAGGTGGGAAGGAGGAAAGGAAGGAAAGAAAGAAAGAAGGAAGGAAGAGAAAAGAAGAGAAAGGAAGGAAGGAAGGAAGGAAGGAAGGAAGGAAGGAAGGAAGGAAGAAGGGAGAGAAGAAAGAAGGAAAGAAAGAAAGAAAGAAAGAAAGAAAGAAAGAAAGAAAGAAAGAAAGAAAGAAAGAAAGAAAGGCAAGAAGGCAAAGGAGGTCAGAAAGGGAGAGAGACAATACAAGAAAGGCATTTATGTTTGAAATTATTTTTCTCTACAGGTAATAAGCACATATGTAAAAAGTCACAATGCCTGTTTTTGTCCCAAGTAAACATCTTAACCCAATCTTTCATGTTTGCTGTTTTGAAAAAAGGTACCAATTGATCTGCAAAGTAAGCAAAGTTTGTAGGACAAGTCTCAGATTCTGTGTTATTTAACAACACCTATGTTCTCTTACTGTGGTAATCAAAAGAAGGTCAGTGTTTTAGTTCCCCTTCTGTCACTAATGAAATGATGCTGCACACTGAGGAAGAAGTTTGTCTGGGCTCATTGTTCTGGTCCAGGCTTAAAGGGCTGCATCTAGTGGTGGCCTTCTTGTTGGCAGAGACCAAGAGACAGGAAGCACATGAGACTGAGTCACAGCGGATGACACAGAAGACCCACTCTGCAGATAGCTCATCAACCCCTTCATCTACTCATCTCATTAGAGAAGCACCCTCACCATTTTCTAAAGGCTCCATCTGGTCCCACTTCTTAATATCTCATAGCTGGGATTAAATTTCAATGGCTTCTTGAGAAGCAAACCACATTTAAGATACAGCAGCTTGTTCCCCTGAGAGTTGTTTTCTGTGTTATAATTGTTGGTTTTGTTTTTTGTCATATAGGGTGATAGTAAACTCAATACCCACACCCCGGTTCTTTTTTCATCACATTTTCCTTACCCACCTATCCACTGATGTGTACTTAGGCTATTTTCATGAATTAGCTATCATGAATAACTTATTTTCCTTTGTTGCTTTGGAAGTTTTGCATCACAAGCTGATGCTACCTGCACTAGAAAATATACTTTAAATATTTAAGCATTCACAAATAGAACCAGGCTCTACTCAAAATCAGAATACTAGACAATTCACAGAAAAAGTCCTGAACTTGAGATGGTCTAATCAAAGATGAGAGAAGTTAAGTGACCCTTAAGTTCACAAAGTTAAGTAGTGTGTTGTAGTGGAAAGAGAATGAGACCTGGATTAAAGTTGCAGTTCTACCACATGACCACAGTGCCCCTGGGCCGTCCGCTTTCCTTATGAGCCTCACTGGAACTGAGATCTGGGAAAAGGAAAGTGTAGAGAGGACAAAGGAGCTCCTTAAGACATCTGAGATGAGAAAGGGCCACACCACCTGCTCTTATCACCACTCTAAAGAGTAGGGGTGGGACATCAGATGACAAAGGTCCCCACAGAGCCCTGGTCAAACCTAATGACATAGCTGCAGCTGGTATACAGTAAGTGCTTTATAAACACTAGCTATTGTTATATGAAAAAAATCTTTGTTCAATCATAAAATGCTATACAAATATTTATACTGTGTAATTTTTTAAGTACCATCACGATTAGATCGTGGTTCTTGGGGCTCACAATACAGACCTCTTTGCAACACGCCAGCTCTGCTTATTTCACGCACTATTACTTTAAATTGAACTCTTTTTCAATAAACTGTATTATATACACTTGTTCATAAACAATATTTTTGTGCATGGGTGCTGTGTATCTTTCAGATATTTCTATAAAACATACACAAAAGGTAACATGGGAACAGATTTTTCTTTTAAGACCAAGGCTTCAGCAGTTTCTCTTGAATTTTATTCTGTCATTTGACTACATTATATTTCTGATGTTCAATTTGCGCTGAGTACATTACAGACTTCTCTAGGGAACAGAAAGAATTTCTTAAAGTAAACAAAATGCTTTGATAAATCAAAACATATGATTGAGATTTCTGTTAAAAATATTCCAATCTGTTTTGAGACTTGAAATTAAGCTCAGGGTTTAATGAAATAAAACCTATTAACCTACAGGCAACAACAAAACCATAACTTTTTTTTTTATAGAAGTAATGCACAGGGCATCTTTTAAAAGTTTGGTTAGGTAAAATACAAAGGGAGCCTCACTAGAAAACAATTATAAAGATTTAGATCCTAAAAGCATTGAAGTTTGTGTTCTCTGATTTAAACTGAAAAAGTATATAAATATTGCTAGGAATTCATAACTAACAGGTCATACAATAAACTCGCCATAGCCTGAAAAATCAACTAAGTTCCACATATCATATAATCTCACATCAGGGTTGGCTGTATAAGGATAGGGACTTTATCTGGTCCACTTTTAACTCTCCTTCCAGCAAGCTAGATTAGTACCTGTCATTTTAGGACTCAATACATAGTTCATAAATGAATGAACAGTCTAAACAATAGGTGATTTAAGAAATCCCGATCACCAAAATTACAAATCAAATCTCCAGGTAATGGGGAATGATAATCGAAAATACAAAATGGTCCTGTGAGCCTGTAGGCTTAAGAATGGTCAGAGTATAGTGGACTTGTGATAGGAACATTTCTACCCATCTAACTATCTAGCTCTGACTGGTAAGCCACATGGCCTTGGTGTTGAATGTCTCTGAATTCCAGTTGTTTCGCTGCTAAAAGGATCCAGGGCAGTATAGTTGGGAGTAACGATGCCAAAGGCCTTTTTCAATCTAAACGTCGACAATACTGTGAAATATAGGGCCCCACCTCATGGCATTTAGACTTATGTATATTCATTTTTACTTAAAATGAAAAGAAAGAAATGCAGGTAAGTTATTACAGAAATTGGTGAAGTGGCAGAGACTATGGAGCTTCCTCAAAAACCTGCTCTCTCTTCTTGCTGTGTGTGCAGGTAGGCTGTTTCCTGTTCTCCTCTGAAGCGTGTGAAGTTAGGCATCTGTCAGGTTCCGGGGAGTGAAAGGTTAGCAAGTGGAGTGCACGGCTTCCAAGCACGCTCACTAAACTTTCCTGTATGTTCCTCTAGACTCTTGCCCTTTCAATTGTACCTACCCTCTGATTCATCCCCAAAAAGTTAGGGGACAATGTGCTCCTAGACTCTCTTCAAACAGCCCTGAAATATAGAGCCTCCTTTAGAAGCAAAGGGCACGTTTGTTTATTGTCCAATATAATACAGAAAATGACTCCCTCTGAAGCAAAGGGTAAGTTTGCAGGTATTTGATTATAAAATTACTGGGTTCCTCAAACTTAAAAACCCTTGGTTGGGACTCAAGTTCACCCCATGAGCGGGGTGCACCAGGGTTGCTTCATATCACCTTCATGGGACTTGAGCGTCATCAGGAACCGACACACAACAGGTTCATGTTTCTAACTGTGCAATGAGTAATTGAGGCATTTGTCTCTGACCAAAGAGGTTCATGTCTTCTACCAGCTCCCATGAAACTGGGGTGGGCTAATTTGTGGGCTGGCAAGCAAGATAAGCTCTTAGATACTTTCATTCTTGACATCTGATCACTTCCCATCTCAGAGAAACATCAGGGTTGTTGGTCAAATAAGAGGAGAAAAAATAAAGAATATGAACTTCTGATTGAGGTGATTGCATAAAGACTTTTCAAAGTGTATCAGAGTACTGCTATCATTTGAATATATATATATGTTGAAATTTGACCCACAATAGTATTAAGAAATTTATGTTGAAATTTGACCCACAATAGTATTAAGAGGTGGGGCCTTTCTGGGTGACTAAGTCATGAAAACACTCTCACGAAGGGGATTCATGACTTCGTGGAAGAGCTGGAGAGAGCCTGGTTATCACATTCGTCCTTCTGTTCTTCCGACCTCTGAGGATACAGTGATGAGGTAGCATCGTGGAAGCAGAGAGCTCCCACTGGACACTAAATGTGCCCATGCCCTGATCCTGGGCTTTTTGAGCTTTCAGATGTGTATTAAGAAAGAAATTTCTACTATTTGTAAATCACCCTGGCTAAGGTATTTTGTTAGAATGGTCAGAATGCTCAAAAATAAATATAATAATTACAAGATAGCTGGTGAAAATAATATCTCATATTCAGATACTTTTAAAATATTCACTGTGTATATGTCACCCCTACTTCCTAGAGAGCTGAAGTGCACATTAGTTTATTAGTGAGTCAAGAATTCCTATAATAAAGGAAACTGCTTGCATTACCTAATCAGTGGCACTTTCCAAATGTTTTCAGTATTACCTATTGTCATCCTATGAAATGAGCATTTTATATGACATGAAGGAAGAAATGCTCAGTTATATTTCTAAAATCTTTTATGACTCAATATATAAAAATATGTAAAAGAAAAACATTTTTCTAGACAAACATTTTGTCATTTACTAGACTTTAATATATAAAAAGGTCACCTGGGAATCTAGCTAGAGACATGATGTTGCTTATATTTTGTTGTTGTTACCAGGAATTGAACTCACAACCTTGCTCTTGCCATGCAGGAACTGCACCACTGAGCTACACAAGCAGCACCAAGATTCTGATCCATAAAAGTCTGTGCAAGTGCGGACAGTATACATTCTTAAGTTCTCCGGTGAAATCAGTACTATTGGTGCACAGACCCTTCTCAGATATCAAGGATCTAAACCACTAAGACATGAGAGAAATAATAGTCACACTTCAGGTGATTGTTTTAATGTGTTTTGCAGATGGCTAGGCCAGGATATGTTATGGCAAAATAAGTTTTAATTATACAAAGAAAGGTCCCAATTGGTTGCCTCATATTATGTAACTAGTGAATGAGGTCAGGATTCCTCAGTGTTGATTGGTGAACTCAGGAGCTCTTGTACTTAGTAGAAAAGTGGTGGGAAACACTTTGGGATTCTGCACCATCGTGAAGCCTGCTGGTGTCTGTACAAACCCAGGAGTTTACAGACAGAATCTTAAATAAAAATATTGATATGTGGTTTGAGAGCCAGCCCAGCAGAGGGAATTAATTTGACCATATTGTTTCCTACATGCTGTGGACTAAAAATGACTCAATTTGTTACTCTTCAGAAGAAAACAGTTCTTTTTTTCTTTTGTTGTCTCCTAGCTCAGTCTTCAACTTTTTTGGCCTTTGTTTCAAGAAATATCTTCACTGTGCTTTAATAAGCCTTCAGAAGAATTTTTTTTTAGCAAAACACAATGCATATGAGATCAGGTAGAAAAGTCATAAGAGTGTGAGCTTCCAGGAACATAGAAATTTAATACCAAGGACAATAAAAGTGAGAGGAAGTTTGGCATGTGCTAATTAAGGAGTTTGATATGTGTGAATTTGTTTCCAATTATGAGAGCTGAGTGTAATCATGAATTCTTTAAACCTGTTTCCAAAGTAACATATTTAGTTCTAGAATAAAATTTCATTCCAAATCCTAAATAAAAATAATTTGAAATCTTCGTGATATGTGAGAGGAAAAATGTGAAAGGTTCACTGCATGTCCTCAATGGAAAAATAATTTAATATGCTAAAACTTGTAAGCAGCTGGGAAAATTTTTGGTATTGCTAGAATAAGAGACAATGTCTCTTTCCTAAAGAAGACAATAAGGCAATAAAAGAAGTTTAGTACATGGGGACATAAAATCATGAGGGGATTTCCCTTTCACTTAGATTTCTCTTAGTATTATACTTTTAGTCATAGACATTTATTTAAAATAAGGTTTTCACTTTATTTTATTTTTTTTTAAGATACGGTTTCACTATGTAGTTCAGGCTAGCCTTGAACTCACTTTGTAGCCCAGGCTGGAGTCACACTCAGTAGTTCTCCTGCCTCAGCCTCCCAAGGGCTAGGATAATAGGCGTGCACCACCACACGCAGCCTCAAATAAGTTCATTAAGATAGCTCTTGCTAAGGAGTCTACAAAAATAGTACTATAATCATATCAATGGGACCTAGAAAAGCACAGTATTTGTTTTGTTGAGTTTTTTAACATATCAAAGTAGAAGACATATTGATTGATCAAAACTTCATCTAGGTGGTGTATGAGACTAATCTACACGTAGGAATAATCTCAGTAGAAAATAGCCTACCCAGACTGAAAAATGGAGGAGAGTTTAATAACTATTTACAAAGGTGTGGGAAGGGTTTAGAGAAACCAGTAAGAGCTATGGCAGTTCTGAGGTACGGGGCTGAGAAGTAGAGAGACGTGATCATCCTAGGACCTAAGGAGGCAATGAGTGAAGAGTGGATGCTGAAAGGAAAAGCCCACCCCAGAGAGGAAGCAGCTAATTAATGCCACCCTGATTTAGGGAGTCATGGAGTAGAGAGACAGCCCATCTCCTATCCCAAATGAGTCTGAGTTAGAGGGCCCAACCAAGGGCTGTCCCTGCTTGCTGTAGGTTGACCTCCCAGGCTGAGTGCAGGGCGAGAGAGGAGAGGAACATGGAAATGGAGGGCCCCGTGGCTAAGAACTAGAAGGGGCGCACAGTGGCACAAAGGGAAGGCTGTGCCTCCACACACAGGCTCACACATGGCTCGTGCTGAGGACTTCAGGCTATTGCTAATGAGGAAAAATGCAGCTCAAGGCACTTCTGGAAACCTAGAGCGCTGCTAAACATGTTTACTTCTCCTTATGTGCAGAAGTACCCATGCTGTGTTTGTCTGGCTGAAATAAAATGTGCCAAGGCATCCGGCACCCTCCTTTGCATTAAGAGCAAAAGCTAATGAATCTTAAAATGAAAAGAATCTTAGATTTTTATGGAAAAGTCTCTCCTGATTCCACTTTCTCATGGCACATTTTATACAGATACAATCAGTAAGTCCTCTTTATGCCTTCGTGATGATTTCCTTGACTTCCAAATTTCCACAAAATGCACCTTTTTGATAGAAGCATAAAGTGTTGATGGTGATAATCTTAATGACTACAGCTATTCCTCACTGAATGTTTATTATGTGCTACAGTGCTCAAAAGGTAGGTAATATCTTTGTTCCCATTTTAACATTATAATAAGCATAGTATATTCTCCATTTAACATTAGAAAAGTAAGGGCCTGGGGACATAGCTCAGTAGAATAAGTGCTTGCCTGGCAAGCACAGGGTCCTGAGTTCAATCCCCAGTACCGAAAAAAAAAAAAAAAATAGAAAACTAAGGCTAGAGAAATTCCAGTAAGTTCTTTGAAACATGTCACCACAAAATGATTGGCAATTTAGAGGTAGTCAACATGCAAAGCCAATAATTTTAAATATTCTCTTGCCTTTCTATCAGAAAAAGGTAGATTACATATTTGACTTTAATATTAACAAAGATGATTACAAAACTTTTGCTTGAAAGCTAATCAGATAAAAAAATAAAACTGCTAAAGATGGAGAAAAAAACAAGAGAAAAGATGTCAGAGAAAAATGAATCAAACAGAGATAGCAGACAAGGGAGATGGTAAACTGATTTTAGTCTACTCCAGCTGCTCACGACACTTCTGTTCTCTGTTCTGTGTTTCCATTTGGACTAGGTGTTTGTTCCTCTTTTTTCTAAATGATTGCTGTGTACCCTGACAAGGTAAATGTGATAACTTTGCTGTTTCTGAAGTCCTACATAAAAACCTCTAGTCAAATAGTTTTGCCACAGGCCTTAAACCTACCTCACTTTGGCTCAGTGAAATTTTAGGAAATGGGGTGCATTTTTGTAACAGGTATTAGCCATTTTGTTTGTCAGTGTACACCTGTTATATTCTCATGTTAAGATAATTTTTATAAAACATGATGATCAAACACAGGTGTTATCTACATAGACTTCACTGCTTAAAACATAAAGAAATACATCACAATTCTCTATTTGAAACTATCAAAGGATAAATAGCTAATTATATATGACTCAGACTTCTCCACAGAAGAAAATGATAGTCCCTCTCTGGATGGCACAGCTTTTCTATCTATCTGATGCTAGTCCAAAAAATATGTAGAAATAGAACCTTTCAGTTCCCTTGTATAATATTCGTTAACTGCTTGGGCAAAAAGGATGGCAATGAAATCAAGCTGTTTATGTAAAATGACATATTGAGGTGAACAGTGGGGTTCAATTATCTATGAGCGCCATTAACACAAAGGCTGAGAAGTTATTTAAATTTCCTCAAGCTTGGATTGCCCTGTACTTTAAACTACACTTAGCAGAAGAGATAAAAAAGAATACATGGGTTCCCAGTGGGTGTGATTTGCCCGACAGCTGTGTGCCAGGCTGCCCTGGTGCAGATCAGTGAACCACAGGCTGCTAAAGACAGTTCTGTTATATCCTTTTCTTTGCCATATGCAATGCCAGATCTGGACTTCTGAAACAGCTTCATGTAATAGTCACTTATTGCTTCTGCTTCTCTGTCATCCATTCTCTGTTTTCCCTAGTTTATAATACTTTAATATTCCTTTGAGAAGCCACTCTACCTCCAATCTTGGATCATATGGGTCCAGATGGATCATGTGACCCACACTTAGGCTACTAAAGTGCTGGATTTCCTTAGCCCAATCAATTGTTCAAAGGTGAATACCTGGGCTGGCCAAATAGCTCAATGGATAGAGGCCTGGGGTTCGATCCCCAGGGCCTGCTATGCCAGCCCCACCCCTGGGGCATGCTGAGATGGCCATTGAGATTGGCCGTGGTGGTGCATGCCTGTAATCCCAGCTCTTGGGAGGCTGTAAACAGGTGGATCACTACAAGTCTGATCTAGTAGTGAGACTCTGTACACCCTGTACACCCTTCCTTAAAATACAAAAAAAAAAAAAAAAGGTAGACACCTGAACCAGGAACTCATGTGTCTGGACTTGTAGCTTTGTTTAGAGACAGGAATGGAATGCATCCATGTTAATTCAATCATAGTTAATTCTGAGTGTTTTCTGCTAGGGTGACTAATGATAGGTTCTGGCCCTAGTATAAATTGCTAAAATCATTGTAGTGGTCATCTAATATGACCAGTGCCCTTAAAATGAAGGCCTATGCTCCCAGGACCACCTCCCCCTTCTTCTCCAACTTAGCCCAGAACATAATTTACTTTCACCCTTCCCGCCACCTCAGGAAAGACCCTCAATCAGCTTCTCAAGTATATCTAAACATGTCCTTTAAACCTTTCCCCTGGTTGAAGACCATAAAAGCCTCAGCTTCCCTTTGTCTACTCCAGAGAAAAATTTCTTCACCCTTCCCCACATTCTCTCCAGTGTCCTCAAAGAAAATAAAGCCCCTTTCCCTTTTTCCTTCTGCCTATTTCTCTGCTGCATCATTCACCTGAAAACACCTATCAACCAACACTTCCATTGATGACCTCTTAGAGCTGAAGGGCATTGAGTTGAAGAATGAAGCCCATAAGAGTAAAGCAAAGAAAACCAAGAAACTGATGCCTGATCACAACCTGTGAGCCCCTGGCTCAAACCTTGATTAAAGATGTACACATTGAGCTTTCAGGGACAGTAGCTCACTTATCCTTCTACTTGCTTCCAGGAGTTTGAAGTGGGTTTTCTGCTGCCCACAATTAGACAGCTCCAAACAATCTGTTTCCTAACTCCATCAGTCTCACCTTCTAGTTCTAGAAAAATATCTCTATTGATCTTGCTTTTGATCTAGCACTGTCCTAGTAAAGAAAATTTAATAATACATCTTCCTTGCTTATCCTGAAAGGTACAGTGTGGCCACAGCCTGCCCTGGGCTCCTCAAGCCTGTAGCTTTGTCTGTGTGAAGAGAAGACGGAGGAGGAAGAAAGAACTCTTGGCTGGAGAGTGAGTGGTGAGGATGCTATCGCCTGCTTAGGGGGGTACAGTGTGTTGCCTTGTGGCCATTTAGATGATCAGGAGTAGACAAATATAGAAATGCATAATACAAAACAAATATTTCAAGGACATCATTCTGAGAAATCTGGATTATCAGAAGTAGAGGCATGATGGGGTAGGTGTATTTCCCTCTGTTCTTGGTTCTTGAACCTGGTGGGAAGCAGGCAGCCAGCCATGTGGTTGGGCCTTCAGGGTCCACTCAGGAGAACAACCATGCTAAATTCTGCCTGGCAAGGGAGCATAGGCCTCTGCCAAGTGCACTAACCCTGTTGATATTTATTCAAGAAAGCAGATGGTCCTGAGCCTGAGCCCATCAGCTCTTTGGTAGCTTCAGATGAGGAAGACAAAAGCCAGGGAAAACCAGGTAAATAGGAACAGGTACAGCCTAACTTCTCAGCCCCGGGTGAGCTTGTATGCATTGGTGGAGACCAAGCTAGGGCTAGCTTAGGCTGAGATCTACCACAACTAGCTAGTCTTATGACCTGAACTAAATACTTAAATAATCTATCCTTGGATCTTTTTCTTCCCTGAAACTGTTCTTCCCTCATAATATAAATGTGCAAATTAAATGACAAGTGTATGTTCAAGGATTGTCACAGTAAGAATAGGTACTCAATAGATGCTATTTCACACCTCACACACCTACATTAAAGAGAAGTAGTAGGTACCATTTCCTGTAGGTGCCCCATACTTTCTAGCTTTCCATATTCAATTTTCTCCCTTTATGTTGCTCTACTGCAATTTTACCATCCTCTAAGATTTACCTCAAAAGTCACTACTTTCACAACACCTTCCTCCCAGGGAGACGAAAACTTTCCTTCCGCTCCAGCACATTGCAATGGACAGAAATCACATCCAGGGCAGTGCTTCTGAATCCTGGCTGCATATTAGAACCACTTGGAAATCTATTAAAAATATTGATTCCTGGGCCACAATCCCAGAAATTCTTATTTAATTGGTCTAGGGTGAGGTACAAGCATCAATATATCTCAAAAGCTCCCCAGGTGATTCTAAAGTGCAGCCAGGATTTAGAGCTACTGATGGGTGAACAAATTCATTCTTAAATGATGTTTATCAACAATTTCAAGCTAAGATATTAATGTCTTAAAGTTTCAATAGACTAATCTTTAGAATAGTTGCATTTTTATTAAAAGCAATGAAGCAGTATGCTCCAAGAATACAAAGGTTAATAAGCACTTTGAAATATCTAACCTAAAGGAAGGGCTCACAATTTAACTAAAGAGCTGTAGATACAGTCATAAGCATAGAATTTGATGTATGAGTTGTACCCTAGAAATGTGTCTAAAGTATATGAGTGGGGCCGGGGAGATAACTCAGTAGAATAAGCGCTGAGTTCAATCCCCGGTTCCGCCAAAAAATAAAAAAATAAAAATAAAGTATATGAGGATCACAAAAAAGAAAAAAGCCCAGTAAAATGGGGGTGGCAGAAAAAGGAGAGCAAAAGGCCTTCACATTGCAGGCAACACTGAGGTAAGGGTGGAAGAAGGTATTTTTTGCTTTTGTAGTACAAGGAATAAAAACCACCTTCTGTCTGCCAGGCAGGCCCTTGTACCACTGAGCTATATCCCTGGCCCTGAAGGAGGTGCTAAAGTGTATGATTTGTTCCAAATCCTGTACCTCCTGTCTAGTTACTTCTCTTATGACACAATACATGACACCTACAAGGTAAAAGAAAATGGTTTTAGCCCACAATGTGTAGACATTTCAGTCCACAGTTGGCTGTCTCCAACAAAGTGCAGCATGGGAAAACAGAAACAGCTTCTGGCATAGTAGGAAGCAGAGACCAAGGTCAAGGAGCAGAGAGGAGACAGGTCCTTGCAGGCCACACCCCTGGTTGCCCTCCTCCAACCAAGGCTTCACCTCCCAAATCACATTTAGCTATAAATTCGTCAGTGGGCTAATTCACAGAGGAGTATCTTACCCTGGTGATCTAATTGCCTCCCAAAAGCCTAATCTATGAACACAGGTGGTTTGGGGGCAACATCTTGTTATAAACCATTTTACCGTCCTAATGCAAAGAATGAACTCCTAATAGAAACAATTTTTTAAGCAGAAGAGCCATATCCCAAATCACAACTATCTTAGACTACTTTGGTTGTAGTGAACTAACGCCCAGTTTATGGAGAGAGA
>NW_004524671.1:3382335-3399438 GCF_000260255.1 Octodon degus | reverse complement strand
TGTCCGCATCTTGTACAGCAATTAACCACTAGGAAGAATGTATGCAATGTGTTAATTGTTGAAACTGTCCTACCAATTTGATTTGAAACTGTCTCAATGCTATTTGTTTCTCAATAAAACTATGGAAAAAAAATACACCACATCAACAAATCAGGATGCATTCTAACAGGGGCCTCTTACACACATGCCCAGAAAACCTTTGTCTCAGTGGATGAACACTTGACCTTCGTGTGGTTTGCATAGCATTTTTATGTGCTTATGTTTTTTATCCATTGTAAATTCCTCTATTAGCTAATATTAAAAAATGCATCATTTTATTAGACACTCCTTTGTATGGTACAACTATATTTTTAATGTGAATTTTTACATGGTATTTTGTTATTTTAAATGATTAAAATTTAAATATATGTTTGAAACTTAAAAAAAATAAAAACAAAACCAGTTTACAGAAAGAATTTGTGTGACCCAGGTCAGGGGTAAATAACTACCAGAAACTGAAATGACCCAAAGAATCTATTCTCACTTTGTCCATCGACTGTTTCTCTCTAGATGTCCATGTCATTGTCATAGGCCTGCTTTTACCATATTGTCCTGGCTGATGTCAGTCCCTGTACTCATTGAGTGGCCATAATTAGGCCTCTCTACTCCCTGACCAAGCACCAAATAAGATATGCAGTAAATTATGAGATACCGGATTGACCTAGGTTGGGGTGGGTGCCCATCCCTGGACAGTCACTATGGGCAAGCAAGCACAATATTTGGAAGTTTTCTATTCTATTCAAGTAAGTCTATGGTTTAAAGGGCCAAAGAGATAGCTCAGTGGACTAAGTTCCTGCTTAGGCAAGTATAGGGACCAGGGTTCGATCACTGGAACCACATGCCATGCTGGACCTGCCCTTGGGTATGCTGAGTGGGCCACTGAGACCAGGTGTGATAGAACACACCTGTAATCCCAGCACTGGAGAGGCTGAAAATAGGAGGATCACTACAAGTCCAAGCTGCATAGGGAGAGCCTGTACCAAAACACATTTTTTAAAGTAAGACTGTGGTAAATAGGTATTGCTTAGATGAGAGGAGGATTGTGGTGCTTGTAAAGAATGGAAGAGGAGGGCCCAGGGATATAGTGCAACAGTATAAGCACATGCTTGGCAAGAGCAAGGTCCTGAGTTCAATACCTGCTATTAAAAAAAAAAGAACGAAAAAGTATTCAAGGGTCTTAGAGATGAATTTTAAGCACTATCCATCTCTTGGTCAGCCAGCTCTGCAATGTACCCTCTACTTACTTAATTTCCAAGTGATGTTTGTGGTTTAATAACAAAATTATCTCCAAATGTCCACATTACTTGCCCTCTATCCACACCCTTTGCCATATGATTTTGCAAGAACTTCCATCAAGAGTCTACTGAAGTGTACTCCTCCATGCACCTTGTGACTGGGTATGGACAAAAGAATAGGACAAAGAAATTGTGGGCTATCCCTGGGGCAAGGCTTCCAGAGGCCCCTCTATGCTTCTTCTCTTCTTTTAAAGCCCTTACACCAATATTAGAACAAGCCCAGGCTAGTCCATGAGGATCAAAGATACTGTTTACAGAGCCAGATTGTTCTAGGTGAATACCTTGTATACTAGGCAGCCATCAGGCAAACCACCAGATGAGTCACACACCAGTGAATAACATCAGCCAAGCCTACCCAAGACTAGAAAAGCTGTCCAAACTAGCCACAAACTCATGAACTAAGTAAATGGTTGTTGTTTTAAGCTTCTGGATTTTTGTGGTTGCATGTTAACAAATCTTTTTGTGGAAATAGATAACCAAAATAGCAACCAGTTAAAAAAAATATAATAATCCCACATGTAACCACAGATATAATCACCCCCTCCTCAGCATCACTAGCTTAATATCCAAAATCAAAGGGCAATATCCAATATCTGTGACTTCCTGTCAATAATATTTAATGCTTGTAAATATTAAGATAACACCAATAAAACTTCCCAAGTAGAAATGGAAAAAAGAAAGCTCCTTCTTAGGCAAACACAGGGATCAGGGTTCATTCCCAGGCACCACATGCTGTGCAGGCCCCACCCATGGGTATGCTGAGCTGGCCACCAAGTCCAAGCATGGTGGTGCACGTCTGTAATTCCAGAGCTGGGGATGCTAAAAATAGGAGGAACACTGTGAGTCCATGCTGTGTAGAGAGAGCCTATACCAAATATATTAACCAAAAAAAAAAAAAAAAGCTACATGCAGGGGCAAATGCTATTGATACAGGCTATTGATCCTTTCTCCCAAGTGTTCTAATTTCCTTTGGGAATTCTCCCTGGGCAGTGTGCGTGTGTGTGTGTGTGTGTGTGTGTGTGTGTGTATCCTTAGTAATAGGGTGATTCCAGCCATACCATACAGAGAGAGAGAGAGAGAGAGAGAGAGAGAGAGAGAGACAGAGACAGAGACAGAGACAGAGACAGAGACAGAGAGCTAGATGAGGATAATGAGATAAAAGATGGCTTTAGCAGATCTCATTGACATCTATGTGGTTGAATCATTTTCCTGGCAATATATTGAATTCTTTAATTGACCAATCTGGCAGCTCAGTTTCTTCCAGCTGGGTGGCTTTTCTGTCCATTTTCTCTAGTTATAACCCTGAGAAAAGAGAAAGAGGCTCTGGGAAGTTTGAACACCATAAATTTCCAGCTTACCTAATTGATGTGGGAAATCTTAGAGGGCTAGGAATTTCCTTGGGGCTTACTCAGTCACTAGATCTTATATTCCTGCAACATTATGAACACCTAGTTATCATTACCAGAAATGTGGTCCAGAATGATATTTGAACTAGACATCATCCTCACTTTTTTTCCCCTAACATCTGTTTAGGTTTTAAAGAATTAGGTCTTGGCATATCTTACAGAGAAAGTAGGTAGGTAAAGGGAATCTCTCCCCTAATGCCAAGTGTTTTCATTACTTTCTAAGTGCTGTGACAAAATACATGATACTCACAAGTTAAGGGATGAAAAGTTTATTCAGCTCACAGTTTGTAGAGGTCTCAGTCCATAGTCATCTGGATCCAAGGCAGGGCAACATGGCAAAGGAGCATGGACAGGAGAAACAGTCCATGTAGAGCAGGCAGGAGGTAGCAAGCAGCAAGCCTCCCTTTCTGTTTTTATTTCATCCAGGATACAGACTATTGGTTAGTGCCACCCACATCCAGGGTAGGCATTCTGTCTTCAGTAAACCCATTCAGGCATACCCAGAACAGTGCTAATCCAATTAGGCCTAATCCAATTAGGACTAATCCAATTATTGCACATCTTCTATCCCAAGTCACATACATAAGATCCAGACACCTCCCAAGAGACCCACCCATGTATGTGTGAGCCTTTGGGGGGACATCTAGATATAACCCATAACAACAAGTAATGCTTTGAAGGGGTCTGGGAGATCAGATTTCCTAATTCTCCTGGGTTTTTCTTAGTATCCTACTTCAGCTTGGGTTAAGAAATGGATTTTTCTTTTCTTTTCCGGTACCAGAGATTGAACTCAGGACCTTGCACTTGCCAGGCAAGTGCTTATTCTACTGAGCTATTTCCCCAGCGCTGAGAAATGGATTTTTGTAGTCCGCCAGTGCATGAATGACAGCAGCACAGGACCAAACGTCTTCTTAATATCTTCCTGTTTTCGGCATGGGCAGCATCTCTCTTCCTCTCAGTACTGTAATGAGCGCTCTAAAAGTAGCCCCCGTTCTCTACTGTCATGACATGTTTCGCCCACATGCTCCAACATTTTAGTCTTGATGGACATGTGGTTTGAATTCCATGAGAACACGGGTTACACTTTAACCAGTAGTTTCAAAGCTGTATAACCACCCAGGATTTAAAGCAAAAATTTAAAAGACCATTTCTAGAAGCAGGGTGGTTTTTCTCAGAGCATCAATCTTGTGGGAAAACAAAACAAATTCTTTCTTTAAATAACTTTTTAAAAATATTTACTGATTTCTTTGGTACAGGATCTCGCTACACAGCTCAGACTCATAGTGACCATGCTGTCTCAGCCTCCCCAGTGCTAGGATTAGATGCGTGTGCCACCATGCCCGGTTTCTGTGGCTGGCTCTGCATGAGGCTGGCACAGCACGTGATGCTGGCAATTGAACCCGGGTCCTTGTGCTTGCCAGGCAGGCACTTAGACTGCTGAGCTATCTCCCCAGCCCAACAAAACAAATTCTTGGCCACCATAAGTCCACACAGAATGCTACTTTAGAATTTCCAGCTCTGATTGGGTGGGAGAGGTTGCATCCAGTGCTGCATTAGGGGGGATTCTGAGGCTGTGACTGGATTCTGTGCAAAAGAATGCCACAATTCATCATAATTCCTAAGGTAAGGAAGTAGAAGTTTAGCCAGGCTTGTTGGTGCACAGCAGGAGGATCTCTGTGAGTTAGAGGGTATCCAGGACAACACAGTACATTCAGAGCCACCCTGGAATAAGTAGAGATCCTGGTTCAAAAAAAAAGAGGTAGACTATTAACAGCATATATATCATATTTTGCCATTCCTGCTCTATACTATTAAGACCAGGTCTGCTGGTCTGTTAGATATGTTAGATAGCTTTTCTTTACAAAGTAAGAACTTCTTTTCTTTTTCTTTTCTTTCTTTCTTTCTTTTTTTTTT
The DNA here is from genome assembly GCF_000260255.1 of Octodon degus. NCBI lineage: Eukaryota > Metazoa > Chordata > Mammalia > Rodentia > Octodontidae > Octodon > Octodon degus. The sequence continues at coordinate 3,394,784 of NW_004524671.1, read as the reverse complement.
TTTTTTTTTTTTTTTTTTTTTTTTTTTTGGTACTGGGAATCAAACTTATGACCTAATGCTTGCCAGGCAGGCCCTGTGCTTTGAAACTAAATCTCCAGCCAAAGTAAGAATTTGAGAGTCCTACAAGGACTTGAGATAAAAATCTGAAAAGTGTCTAACATAGAAAACAAGCACTTTACTTTCCAAATACAATACCTTCACTTTTGAGAAAACTAGTTCACATGAATATATAAATGAATACTGATCACAGATTTTGTTGGCACTTCAAATATGCCATAGTCATCCCCAATTGAAATTGTCACATAAAGTTACACATATATTTTTAAATAAAAAATCAGGTAATATCCAAAAATGCTATATTCTATAAAAATAATCTCAACTTTTCAAGGCTCCTCTGCCCATATCTCAATTTTGTGAAAAGTAAACACACTTTGGTACATTAAAATGCTGTATAGAAGTTATTTTTATTGTTTTGGAATCTGAAAACTGTAGCACCCTAGGAAACTTGTTTTTACTACCAGGCACTTCTGTAGTTTTGCTTTGGTAGCATCCACCCTTCCTTCCTGAGTCTGCCGGTCTCTTTTGGGAGTTTCTTTCAGGCATTGTGAATGTAACCCTGGGATGATGGTAGTTTTAGTATCCTCATCTGCAGAAGCCAAGACCAGGGCAGAAGCCCCAGGTTCTGTTTACACTCATCCTCTGAAATCACCAAGCAGCAAGTGAGATGGGCCTGCAGAATGGCAAAATGCTTCCAAGATTCTTTTCTGGGAAGCATCACCCAGAAATCTTTGGCTTGCTACTATGCGAGCCCCTGCAGCTGCCGTGGAATTTATAAATCATACCTCTCCCCAGGGCCTAGGTTCTCTGTCACACAGCTTCAAAATTATATGAGTAAGAAAAAAATAGATGCAAGGCTATGGCATTAGAAAACTAATAATGTCTGTAAGGAAAAAAAAAAAAGGGAGTAGTACAAATTAGACAACAACCTAAGTTAGAGACCATGGGAATCTGGACCACTGCAGAAGCAGAAGCCCTTTCTGATGAACATGAGTCCTGGTCCCCAGGCTCCAGGCCCTCTGTCTAGGCCAGAATAGATACTACTGCATAATACTTGTTCAACTTAAGGACAAAATCCTATATTCAAACATGAGCATGGAACCTTTGGCTGGGGAGGACATATTTATTCAGTGGAACTGAATTACTACAGATGGCCAATGCCCAGAGGTTTCTACCTGAAGGTAGAGAGTTTGTCCCAAGCTATCCAAAAGGAAAGGCTCAAGTCAATAATGTATTTCAGTGATACTGCTCTTCTGACCAAACATTTCCAGCATGGCCAAGAATCCTGACAACTCTTTCACTAGCTCCCTTACAAAGGTTGCTGCAGGTCCCTGAGGCAGCCCTGCCCTGCTCTTTCAACTTGTATAGTCCCAGGAGATCCCAATAACCCAGCAACAAGCCCGCCCCCTAACCTTTTGCTGAGCTCTCAGCTTCTGACCACAAGAGCTAAACAGTCCCATTCTCTGTCCCATGGAGGCTCCAAACACTGGGCCTGAAGAATAGCTAATTGGTTTTTTACAAGCCTAAGATAATCCAGACATTTAAATATTGATGTTCATTTCTGGGTAGCTATAAACACAAATGGGGAAAATGCATGTTTAACCGCTTCCTCTCATTCCTTCTCACCATGATAGTGGCCCGAGTTGATAAGTGTAACTCTATGAAGAGGAGACTCTTCCAGACTTAGAAAGATGGACCACTGTACTGTCTCATTATGACAGAATAGTGCAGCTACACACTGTCATCTGCTGTTCACCCAAAAACACCCTCACACACATTATAAGATGAAAGGAAGTCTGTGTGAATCCAGAGTCCTAGGCTGATGCAAGATCAACAAACTAAGTTCAATGCAGTTAATGGGAAGCAGTTCCCATTAACTCATAATAGCCTGACATTTAATTCTGGATCAGGTTCAAGATACCACGGTATCTTTAGCTGTGTGAGGGTACAGGTTTGTACTTAAGATGCCAGGGGAACCACTGAGCTGACATGCCCAAGAAGAAAACCACAGTGCCATTTCTATTCTTCTCCCAATCTGTTTATCTCATCTGATACCGGTGTAGTCTTCCTATGCTGGTATGGCCCTCCGACAAACTTTTCCATACTATTATTGTTTGTGTCTGGATGTCTTCCCAAAGCCATGTGAAGACATGTGGGGTGGGCCTTTCAGAAGCGGGTGAATTTTGTTTGTGATCGATTCCTGGTCCAATGCTGAAATTAACAGTGTGAGTGCTTTTGCTGTCTTTCACTGCCTTTAATCATTGCCCCACAATCATCTGACACCCTGCCTTTGAGCCAGCTGATTGTGGACTGAAATGTTCACAAACTATGAGCTAAATAAACTTTCCTCCATTTAATTTTGGGCAAAAAGTATTTTGTCGCAGCAACAAAATAAGTCACTAAGACACATACATTCCTAATATGTGCCTATTTTTTTTTCTTTTACTATTATATATAATTTCTTGAAATGGCTCAGTGCTTGCACTTTGGCTTTCACATGTATCTTGCTGTTGCCATTAAAGGGTTATAAGCCACCATAGAACCTGCTTCCTTTCTAAACAAGGACCAAGGAACAGCATTAAGATGTAGTAGCAGTAATAGCAGCATCTATTGGGTCAATGTAAACATCATTAATATTATAATGAAGGTCATAGGATCACAATTTGTTGATTTATGCATGACTGAAAGTTGACCTGGTCTATTTCTCACAGACTTTTATGTTAATGGTACCTCATATCATATTTATGGAGGTTCTCATGTTAGCATTCTTTAGATTCTAGACGTCTTGGGGGCAGTGACTTCATTAATGTGGAGTTCAAGAGTCAACATTCAATTTTATTCCAATCGTATATTGATAGCATTCAGTTTACTTCATTTTTTTTTTCTGATAACTGATAAAATACTCACCTTACTGGGCAACAAAGGTAAAAACCTGAATTTATTTTAATGACCTAGGAAATTTAATCGTCTTCATTTAGTTTTGGTTATTCTATCTAAAGACTCTGCCTACTTGGAAGAAATGCCCAGTCTTAGATTTCTGTACTTTTTAAAAATTTAATTGTATTTTATTTTGAAGAGTAAAAACAGAAGCAAAAACAAATAGAAAAAAGACAGAAACAGGGTAACATACAATAATACATACATTGCAGATTTTCATAACATTTATAGCTAATTAACAATGGTTGTTATATTATCTATTTTTCTCATCAAATCTGTTGCTCAGATTAATAGATATAGTTATGCAAGATAGGGGAAATAATTGAATATTTGCAATTGCTTTCAAGAAATCTTAATGTTTTTCTCGTCTTTTTTGGTTTTAATTTATTTTAAAGGGAGTATAATAATTGATAAGTCATTAGCAATGATACACATTTAGAAGACCAAGATGAGAGTTATTCAGCTATGGTTTTTGTATTGCACATTGCTGTCCTCAATGTAGTTGTTCAAAACACAGATATAAGCATATGGAGTTAGTCAAGATGGAAATTCTAATCATTAAATGGTATTTTTAAAAAACTGATGGAAATTATGAGTACAATCATGTCAGCCATCCTGTATTATACTTGCATGTTTTACCTCCTTCCTTCCCCCCCCCATCTTTTCTCCTTTCTCTCATCTTCATTGTTTAATTCTTAAGTTTAACTTCTTTCTGTTTCACTATATCTATTACACCTTTCAGGTTTTATTTCTTCTCTCAGGTTCTTACACTAGGGAGACAATATGATATTTACACATGTGTGTCTGATTTATTTCACTCACGAGTGTAGCCTCTAGTTGCATTCAGTTATCTATAAGGACTTCAAGTTTATCTTTCTTTATAGCTGAATAGTACTCTATTGTATAAAAATACCACATCTTTTTCATCCATTTCTCAAATGATAAGCATTTTTGTTGATTCCAAGATTTGACTATAACAAATTGTGCTGCTATTTACATGGATGCACATATATAACTAGGGTATGATATTTTCAGTTCTTTTGGAAAAATAACCAGAAGAAGAATAGCTAGATTGAATGGGATTTCCATTCCTAGTAGTTTATGGAGTCTCCACACTATGTCCGTAGTGGTTGTACCAGTCTAAATTTCCACCAGCAGTGGAGAAGAGTTCTTTTTGCCCCACAGCCTCTCCAGCATTTTTTTTATTAGTTGATTTCTTTATGATAGCCATTCTTTCAGGGGTGAGATGATATCTCAATGCTGTTTCAATTTGTATTTCTTGAATGACCAGTTCTGTGGAACATTTTTCCATGTATTTATTTGCCATTTGCATTTCTTCATGTGAGGAGTGTATATTCATCTCATGTGCTCATTTTTGGATTGGGTCTTTAATTTTGGGGGGCAAAATTTTTATTTTTAGTTCTTTATATAACTTAGAAGTCCTTTGTCTGAGTTATTAATGGTTATGATTTTTTTCACAATTTGTGCATTGTCTTTTCACTGGCTTTGTGATTTCTTTTGACATGCAGAAACTTCTCAATAACATGAGATTCTAGCTGTTTATTCTTTGGAATACTTCCCATGCAGTTTGATTTTTGTTCATGAACTGTCTGCCTCCTCCTATATCTTCAAGTTTTCCACCTACTTTTTCTTCCTTTAATGTTTAGTTCTTTAATCCATTTTGACTTTAGTTTAGTACATGGTGATAGACCCAGATCTAGTTCTAGTTTTTGGCATGTGGAGAGTCAATTTTTCCAGCACCATTTTTTAAAAAGAGGCTATCTTTCTTCCAGTGAACATATTTGGGCCCTTTGTCAAAGACAAGATGGCTGAGTGTGTTTGTAGTTGTATTTTCATCCGTTAATCTGTTCCATTGATCCCCAGGCCTGCTTTTTTGCTGACTATGTTGATTTCATCACAGTAGTTTTTAGTATAATTTCAAGTCAGGGATTGTAGTGCTTCCTGCCTTGTCTTTGTTGCCCAGGATTGCCTTTGCTATTCTAAGTCTTCTCTGGTTCCAAATAAATTTTAAAAATGTTTTCTCTAGATCTGTGAGGTATGTTGATGGTATGTTGATAGGGATTGAATTAAATCTGTGTAACAATTTTGAGAGTATGGTCATCTTCAAAATGTTGGTTTTTCCTATCCAGGAGCAAGTAATATCTTTCCATTTTCTGAAATCGTCTTTGATCTCCTTTTTTAGAGGGTTGTAATTTTCATTGTATAGATCTTTTACTTCCCTTTTTAAATTAATTCCTAAGTGTTTCAATGTTTGGATGCAATTGTGGAAGGCATTGTTTCTCTAATTTCTCTCTCTCAGTGAGTTTGTTATCTATGTAGAGAAATGCTATTGATTTATGGGTATTGACTTTGTATCCGGCTATGCAACTAAATTTGTTTATTAATTCTAGAAGCTTCTTGATTGAGTTTTTTGGGTCTTCCAAGTAGAGTATTATATCTTCTGCAAATAATGATAGTTTAACTTCTTCTTTACCTATTCTTATTCCTTTTATTTCTCTCTCTCGTGTCTAATGGCTCTAGCTAGTGATTCCAGAACTATATTGAATAGAAGTGGTGATAGAGGATATCCTTGTCTTATACCTGATTTTAGAGTAAAAGCTTTCCGTTTTTATCCATTTAGAGTTATGTTGGCTATTGGTTTGCCATAGATGGTTTTTATCAACTAGAATAGCCATCTATTCCAATTTTCTGTAGGGCTTCGATTATGAACAAGTGTTGGGTTTTGTCAAAAGCCTTTTTGGCATCTATTGAGATGATCATGTAGTTTTTGGTTTTGGCTCTATTGACATAGTGTATTAAATTTGTAGATTTGCATAAGTTGAACCATCTTTGCATCCTTTCTATGAATCATACCTGGTTGTGTTGTATAATCTTCTTGATGATTTACTGTATTCAATTTCCTAGTATTTTATTGAGGATTTTTGTGTCTGTGTTCATGAGGGAGATTGGCCTATAATTTTCTTTCATGGTTGGATCTTTCTCTGATTTTGGTATTAGTATTATACTTGTCTCCAGGAATGATTTTGGGAGTATTGCTTCCTTTTCAGTTTCATTGAAGAGTTTGAGGAGTGTTGGGATTAAATCTTCTCTAAATTTCTTGTAGAATTCAACTGTGAATCCATTAGACATTTCTGGACTTTTCTTTGTTGATAAAGTTTTTATTACATTTTCAATTTCATTCACTGATATTGGGTTTAATAGTTTCTTGATTCAATATTTTTTGTGGTACCAGAGATCAAACTCAGGACCTTGCCCTTACCAGACAAGCATTTATTCCACTTAGCTATCTCCCCAGCCCTTCGATTCAGTATTGATAATCTGTTCCTATCTAGGAATCTGGCCATTTTTTCTGTGTCTTCGATCCTATACGAGTAAAATTTTTCAATAATAGCTATTTATGATCTTCTGAATTTCCATGGGATCTGTAATAATTTCTGTTTTTGTTCCTGTTCTTCTCCAACATACCCTCTAGGTACAGTGGAAGAGGTGGTACTTGGAATGTTTTTGTGGTAGTTGAGGGGGTACAGAATGGCAGTATTGTAACAATTGAGGGGGTCATGGTTCAGGACAGCAGAGTTCATTTGAGACCCTTGTTGATCAATTGCAAAAGATCCTCATGCAAGGGAACTTTGGAAGATTTAATGGCTCTTCTGCCATAGGGTACTGTTTGAACGGATCCTGGAGCCTGGGCTTGTGTAGGTAATGGTCAATTTTTGTCTTTCTGTTTGATTTGGAGCTGGTTATCCCTCTGCTAACTTAGTCCCACATTTTTCTTTGAAGTTTCTGAGGATGCCCAGTGGTTCTTAGCCGTCAATTTCCCTAGCATCTTTGATGGCTGCCCTAACAAATGTCTGCCCTCCTTCTAGAAGCTCCTGCCAGAATCTTTTTAGAGAACCTGGACCCCATTCATACCTCAGAAAAGCACACAGAAGAAGTTCAGTTTTCTGTGTGCCTTACTTTGAGCTATATATGAGCTTATTTTGGCCATTTTTGGTTGCTGAGTTAGTTGACAAAACTCTTCCTTTTCTTTTTTTTCTTCTCATTATATTTCACTGAATGTAAGATGCTATTGACCCTAACACATACCATCCCAAGCACCACTGAGAAAGACAATAACAATGTGAAGAACACCCTGACACACCCTGACTCATCCTGAATTCAGAGATAGAAAAGTATAAAAATACATGTATGTGAAATTCATGGAACAGTTTGCATGTCTATCATGTGTTCCCACCCAAGGGACATTGGTCCTAAGAGAAACTGGTGACCTGATCAACATCTACCTCCGCCTATTTCTCTTCACCCAAATCCTGCAGGCCAAGAGGAACAGGCTTTGGGGTTTTTAGTGCTCATTTTCATGCTGTCCTGCTACCTCCAAATGACAAGTGTCAGTGGCTGCTTCTTACCATGAAAGAAAATCCAACCTACAGTGCTTAGCTCTCAGTATGAGACAGTAGCTTTGAAAGTCCTTTCTGTTTTGAGAAAACCTGGCTTTCAAGACTATGCCAACCTATAACAAAGTCCTCTTTTAGATATTAGAAATTGAATATTAGCTTTTTTCTTCCTGAACCATTTCTATAATAACCCTAAACTTCTCTGAAGTATACTGTTTGCGTGCCTCTGGAAAAATGGGAAGGAATTCAATTTTTAAAAATACAAAGCACACAAAAAAGTTAAAGTACATTAAAATATTACAAAAACATATCCTATTTCATATGTATATTCCCATGGCACCTGGCATGAAGCAATAGGCAAGATGGACATATAGTAAGGTCTGTCTACCAAGCAGAGAGGAAATATTTCTACTTGCTTGCTTAGTTTCTCATTGTGAGTAGTTTGGAAAGCAGAATTCATACACTGAGTTGTTGGTAACTATTCAAACTACATAAAAGCTAAATTATGTCTTATTTTCAAAGGGCCCACCACAGATACTACCTTATTAATTGACCCCTTTGCTATTTCAGATTGATAGTCTTTCCCACCAAGAATTGCCTTGACTTCTGTATTCTTTGTGCTGCAATCTTTGGATGAGTGAACACTTTCTTACCTTTGCTATCTGCGTAGTAATACCTCACAGACAGAAGAGAGGCTGTACATGAAAACTGATATTATCATACATGAATGTCAATTGTTAGTTTTATTTGGAGGATACAAAAAAAAAATTCCAGAATAATGTAATGTAGAAGTTCTGCCTGCTACCGAAGGTTTTGTTCTGTTTTGTGTTTTATTCCTGGAATCCTTTCAAAACAATCTCTACTTAGACAAAGAGGTAGCAGGAGCAGTTTCATGGCCACAGCTTAGCATCCTGAATGGGGAACAACTATCTCATCAGGTCCTGGCTTCCTGCTAACATGTTTTAAGACACAGACAACAAAATCCAAATATTATGGTAATACTATTATAAAGACAATAGTTGCTAGTGCTTTAAGTATTCAAAGAAGATCAAAATATGAATGCATTAATTTGCAAATAAATAGTGAAATAAAATACAACTTTCAGAATCACACAAAATTTTCCCGTCCCATTTTTGCTCACTGAAGACTTATTCTTTCTCATATTTTCAGCTGTTATTTTTTAATAATATAATTGTGACTTAAAATATAACTTGGGGAAACTATCATACATCTTTATCCATTGTGAAATGTGATCTATACCGTTTTTCAAGGCAAAATCGTGCACATATGTGCACTTGCGCTGTAAGTTCACGTGTGTGGGACTGAGTCTCCAACAAGCCTGAGTTTCAAATGAAAGTCATCAAGCATGGAAGTGAGCAAACATTGCTGACATTCACTTTAGAGACATTACTGTTGGTTACTGAAGGTGAACTAAGGTATTATCAGTTTTTGCAAACTGTTATTTGGGATCCTAGAATAAATGACAACTTGTAGTTCAAAGATGTTCATTCCTATTGGAAGGATTACTGAAATGGGATCATTTCTTTTCATAGTAATTACTAATGGTTTTGTATAAACGCAAGTATGATCCAGTACTCCCTTGTCAGTTTTTCCTTCTGCTTGCAATAGCTGCTGGGTCTTACTCTGAGCGGTGCTTCTCACGGGTGCGATAACAGGATGCAGTGCACAAAAAAGGGCCAGTGAATCTGTTTGTTACAGTCTACTTACTAAAGCTATGGCTACGATACACCAGTGCTGAAGTCAGGGAAAAGGCATCATCCAAACCCAATCCAAAGAAAATGCAAGCTGATACAGCACAAAGATGCTTTGTTTAAGAATGGCAGAAATTTCCAGCAACTATCAGGAAAAAAAATATGCAGGATGGGAGGGAATGTAACCAAATAACAAAACAAACCCAAACTAAAAGAGTATCTTTATAAACCAGCACAAGGACACTTTGTTTTTAAGTGCATACAATGAATTTTAAGGATCTTTGTTCAGGAGGGAAATAAAGTATTATAAAGCACTGACATATTTGATGGATGGACGGTTTCTGAAAAACCACATTATCAATTACTTTTTCCTTGTTTGGCTCCAGTCCAGTAATTTTTATTTGAACAAGCCACATACTAGCATGGTTTTGATTGCAGGAAGTGACTGGTTGTTGTTAAAGGATACTATTTCGCTGATGGGCTTATCTCTTCCTCCCCTCCCCTTGCTGATGGGACTATGACATGAAAGGCACAGCTTCAGTTGTGATAAACAGAATCCTGGATTGTTTGATGGACCCACCCGTGTTTTGCTTTCAGCCTTCTGTGGTGCCATTCCAGACAATGAGTTCACCAGTGCTTCTGAGAACAAATACTTGAATTCAGGTTATTTCTGTGCTCAACTTTGATAGGAAATGTTGATTTCTCACGTTTGTGCTTCTCATAAATCTAAATCTATTAGTGAAAACCAGTGATGCATATTAGACTTTTAAAATATTATGAGAAAAATTCCAAGTGAACCTTGCTGAGACAAAAAGGATCTTTATGAAACAGTGCCTTGTTCTAACTTTCCTTGTTTTTTTAAAAATCTCATCGCAACAAGTACATTGAATGCTGTTCATTACTGCAAATATAAGAACTACAGCTGACTAAGCTGTATAGTTAATTGGCTTATTATATTGTTAATTATTTTCCTCAGTAGTTAAAGAAAAAGTTGAGGACAATCATTAGTGGATGGGAAATTATCCATGAAATGCACTGCTAGCTCTCAAAGGCACATACGTGTCAGGATCTGCTATTCATAATTAGTTTATGATTTTATTTTTTGAGTCACCCCAAAACTGAAAACATTTCTAAATTCCAAAAGTATCATGGAAACTCTAGGTTTTGGATAATATGCTTTCTTTTTTTTTTTTTTTTTTTTTTTTGTGTGTGTGTGTGTGTGTGTGTGTGTGTGTGGCCAGCTCAGCCCACCAGGGGGCGGGGCTGGCTGGCATGTGGTGCTGGGGGATTGAACCGCGGTCCCTGTGCTTTGCTAAGCTTGTTCTAAGTAGGTGCTTTAGACCACTGAGCCATCTCACCAGCCCTGCTTTCTTGTTTCATATTTTAAACACTAATTTTAATGACTATTCCTCAGCTAAGAATTAAAAACAAAATGATGGGCTTAGAGAATGGCCATTTGATTATTTATGATAACACACAAATAATTTGAATGAATTAAAATTAGTCATGTTTGAGGGAAGATAAATTTAGTAACATTTATTAACTCATCGTTTTATATAAAAATTCTATAGATTTCCTACTACAGTTATATGAAATATACTACTAATCACAATTTATTCCTCAAAAACAGATTTATTTTTTTAAAAAAGCACAATTATATGTCTAAATATTTTATTTCTACCTGGTCTGGAAGACACAGGCTTGAAAAATACTTTTTTTGAAAGATTCTTAGGTTTAAGTCTTACTCTGAAATTTTCTGGCTTGCTAAAATGGGGCAAGAACAGAGAACTTATTGGGAGTCCATACATTCAATTATAAAACAAAGTTGAGAGAAAAATTAAGGTGCTGTGTTCAAGCCTCAGCAAATGTTAGCTACCAATAGGGTAACATATCTAGGGAACAAATCCAGGTCCTACAAGGTCAGTGAGGCAAGTCCTGTCTCAGTCACTTTTCTCTCATTGCTGAGACAAAATACCTGATGCCCAAATTTAGAGAAGGAAAGAGTTATTCAGTTCACAGTGTAGGCAGGTTTCAGTTCCTAGTCAGCTTGCTCCAAGGTAGGGTGGCATGGAACAGGGACATCAGTTCAAGACAGCAAAAGCAACATGAGCAAAAGGGAGGTGTGACAGGGCAAGTCTCTTTCCCTCTTCTGTATCATACGCAGGCTATCTGCCCCAGGGCAGGCATAGCGCCCAGACCCATAATCTAAAAATTGAACCATGAATCAAACTCAAACTCTGGAGGCCACTCCATGACTGTATGAGGATTTGGGAAGATATCTCAACACAGATCATAACATTCTGCCTCAGCCCCTCAAAGATATGCACAGCTCTTTATGGAAAAGGCGTTTTAGTCCATCTCTCAGTTGTCAAAGTCCTAAGAGTTTCAGGAATGCTGAAAAGTCCAAATTCCAAGTCTCCTCTGAGAGCTAAGACAAACCTTTAACTGTAAGAGTTTCTATACAAATGAAAAGCTAAACACTTCTAATATTCAATGGCACAAGATATATATCATAATTTCAAAAGACACAAAAAGAGGGCTACAAAACATTGGGACCAAATCAAGTCCATCAGGGCAAATATTAAGTCCTGTAATTCCATGTGGAACATCCATGGAAATCTGTGGTAAGTTGTGAGCTCCAAAGGGCTTGTGTGGCTTCACCTCTATAACACTTTTGGTGGTTGCAGCTTCTGGGGCTTGTTTCTTACATCTGTTTTGGTCCCTCCTTACAACATTCCTTAGATGATTCACATTCTTGGCTTTTCCAACTTTCTGGGGTCTCCACTGCACTTTAGGCTTCTCATTCACAGCTTCATACAATGTCCTATAACACTGTCTGGCCTCCAGGCCTTCTAAAATTGAGTGTAAGCCACCTTAACCTCACAACTCTTGCATTCTGTATGCTCTTAAAATCAGTACCATGCAGATGCTGCCAAGGTCTGCTTCCAGCTGGAGCAGTAACCAGGCTTCTGCTTCTCTTGGCTTTAAGGGTCAAGTTCCTGGATTACCAAGCACTCTGAATCCAATTCTGAGGAACAAATTCTCTATGCCACCACCATTCTGGAACCTGGTACAGTGGCCAGTACCACCACTTATGGAATATGGAAGGTTGCAGTTTTGAGGCTGTGAAGGATGGAGTCTTGCTGCTTCTTGTGATGTTCTGTAGCCATCTTTTCTGTTCTCTCATCTCTTCCCAACAATCAAGATCTCTGCTTTATCTTTGTAGTCCACAGCTTTACCAAGGCTTCCTTTTTGACCAAACTAACATTTTAAATCATTCTGCTAGGCTCTTTTCTTTTGAGTCTCAACATACATGTTACTAAAAGCC
>NW_004524671.1:3381268-3382235 GCF_000260255.1 Octodon degus | reverse complement strand
ACTAAAAGCCGCCAACAATATCCATGCCACCACCTCAATACTAGAGTGTCTTGTAATTATTTTATTTTTATTTATTTATTTATTTATTTTGTCAGATTAATCAACCACCCTTAATCTCAGTCTCAGGCAATGTCTAAGCAAAATGCATGAGTATGAGAAAAACGCAGACAAACTTTCTGCCAAGCCACAACACACATTGTCTGGAGTCTAACAACCACTACAGTCCCTCTTCCCAGCAGAAAACTGGTCTTTACTGGCAGGATTTCTTTTTTTTTTTTTTTACTGGCAGGATTTCTTTCAGCCTTCTAGTCTCGTGAACTCTGAGCAGAATCTCCCACAGACCAAGGCATTCCAGATCTACCTTTTTAGGCGACATCTCTGAAACCTTCTAAAATCTTCCCACAACAATTCTCAAAGGCTGTTGAACCACCTGGTCAAGTACAGTTGCAGTAACAACCCCACTCCTGGTACTAAATGCTGATTGAATTACTATTCTTTCCTTGCCTAGACAAAACACCCAACACCTAAAGTTAGGGAAGGAAAGGTTTATTTAGATCACAGAGGAGGTTTCAGTTCATGATCGGCTAGCTCCAAGACAGGGTGGAATAGCACAGGGACAACAGTTCTTGGTGGCGGCAAACAGCAAAATCAACAAAAACAAAAAGGGAAGAGTATATGCAGACTACCTGCCTCAGGATGGGGTAATATTCACATCCATAATCCCAGTATTGGATCGTGAATCAATTATAAACTCTACAAGCCCATCTCCATGATGGCATAAGGCTTTGGACACACATCTAGATATAAACCATAACAGTTCACAACAGAAATTAGGATCTTCCAATACTCTAAGTCTCCATACTTAAAATGCCAAAAACAAAATTACGTGTCCCTTCTTGTTACTATTTAAATGTCCCACTGAAAAAGTAATTAATACTTTATTTTGCAACACTTTCTGTCTAAATTA
>NW_004524671.1:3371188-3381168 GCF_000260255.1 Octodon degus | reverse complement strand
TGAATAGTTAGTAAAGTTCTAATTATGCATGCAGTAGTTCTGAAAATAATAAAAATTTAATTACAGTTACTTTGATGCAACTTTGATTGTAAATTTTCCTAAGCATTTCATGAATAATTCAAAAATGCATGTAACTAATATACTACATTCACCAAAACTCTATAGTTTCCTCAAATTTTCAAAAACTAAGTGTTAAAAAGGCAGCTCTTTATGTTAGGCTACTGCAAAAATCCTGCTCACAAACTGACAGAAATATATAGTTCACATACCTTGTGCAAGTAGTGTTTTCATAGCTTGAAACAGGTCTCTAAATCTGACTAATCTTTATGTTTACTGTATTTAAAGCAAGTCATTATAGAATAATGATTTCTGCAATGTATTATAAATGTTATAAAAGTGTTTCTAAATTTAACTTGCATTTCTCTTGAATTTTCAATATATTATTAAATACATTATACATGACAGTCACTATCATAATAAATAACTTTCCAAATGATTAATTATATCATAACCATTTCAAAGAGTATAACAGACTCTAAGAATTTAAATACAAACTATTTCCTTTTAAGAAAGCATAAGTATCAAATTTCTTAAGCTTATAAATTTCTTAAGCTTATATAGCTTTTGCTATTTAAGTCCTTGATGAATATCATTCCTGAAGATTACATGATTATTTTCAGCAGGACTATAATTCCAGCACTGGGGAGGCTGAAAAGAGGAGAGTCTGAGCTGCATAGTGAGACCATGTACCAAATACATTAAAAAAAAAAGTTTTCACTGGATATATTATAAAAGGTGCCTTGGTTTGAATTACAATTGTAGAATGAGGAATGAGGAAGTCATTTTTGCATTTCTCCCTCTCACATAGATGTTGGGAAAAGTAGTCAGATTGAGAAATCTCCTCCAAGCTATAAAAACACTACACAACATCAGCTTGCTAGAACAAAGCATGCCAGTCATGCTAATTGTAGATTTCCTATGAGAGGAGGGTGGATGAGGGAAGGAGAGCTGTTAAACTGCACAGTGTTATCTGTCATTGTTCAAGTCAAAGAGATGAAGCTAACCAAAACACAGAGATATTTAATATCATAGATTCAGCATGAGTCCTTCTGGCTCATCCTGTCTTCCACTCATGACAACGTTCATGACACATTCAAAGAATAAAAGATGAGCCTGCACAGTTGCCTGGGGTGGAAAATGGACAGTTAAGCAAGAAGTTTGTTCTTCAATGGAGAACAAACTTTCTTTAGAAACAAGAAATCACAGCCAGCAACAACTTATACAAACAGAGACCTTCCAGAATTGCTGGAGCTACTGGGATGGGTATTGGGTTTCTGATCATACATGGATTCATCATGAGTCATTCTTGTTTAAAGCTGTGAAAGCAAGAAATCCAGCAGACTGGAAGAGGCAGACATCCAATTAGCTGACATACAGGTTATGCTGATAATAGCTTCCCATGTATTTTCTAAATGTAAATATGTTGAGATATTAAATCATGATTAATTTATGTGGCTATACATGGAAATTTAAATTGCAGAGCTGATACGCACCTACATTTATACATACTCACGAGCCAGGCCTCTCAGTGTTCTCTGTGTTACAATTTTCACATTTGTAAAATGGTCTGCTTTCCCTGCTGTGGTGGATTGCCAACTGGTGGTCAACTTGTTACATTCTGCTGAACTGAACTAGCATGGTGCTGGGCCGGGGAGGTCCACCTGAGGATTGTTGCCATCAGCATAAGAAGCAGAACTAGAGAAGCTATCAGGGATGCTAACAGAGAAGCTGTTTGGAGAAGCTGTTGAGAAGCTATTATGGAGCTGCTGGTTCTCTTCTGCTATTCTGTTGGGGGATCTTGTCTTGCTGGCTTTCCTGTGAACTTGGTTTTTCTTATTGGAGATGGATCTTGGGACCATGTTGTCATAGAATGGCTATGGTTCATTTTGGGGAGCTCCAATCCTCACTTTGAGCCTTGCTTCCTGGCTCTGGAGGGGAAGTGGTGCACTAGTCAGTCTCCTGGAGAAGCTCATCACATTGGCTTCCTTGATAGGAGCTCTGTTGTTTTCATCCTTGGAGGAGTTTGGGACCTCACTGTGGTTGAGGATGGCTGTCGTACTTTTCAGGGGAGTGCTGGTTCTTACCTTGCGTGTTGCTTCCTCTCTCCAGTTCAGACCCCTCAACCTGCCAGCACAGATCCTTCATTCTGCTGCCACAGATTTTCTAGCTTCCACCACTGACCTTTGGGCCTTCCCAGTGTGGATCTATGAAACAGACCTGTACGAGATATTGTCATGGGCTCTAGGCCTCCAGGTATACTTGTGGGAGGCATTCTTATGAGCTCTAGGTCTTCAGCAGATCTTAAGCGGGATATTATTGTGGAATCCAGGCCCTTAGTGGATTCCTTGGTTTTAGTATGTGGACAGATTTCTTGTACTCACTCTTTTATATGATTCTTTGGGTGATTCATTATAAAATAATCTTATAAAATATGTGTCCTGTATTGTTTTGTTCCCCTTGCAAAACCCCAAACTACAACACCTGCCAGACATGATTCTGCAAGGAAGATGCACATGAAAGCATCTTGTAGGCCACAAAGCATTACAACCACATGACATTAAAAGTCAGCTTTACTGTAATAGGAAGGAGTAAATTCTGAAAACTCAAGTTTGATTTCCAAATTGTTTGTATACTAATTGTATAACCAATGTTTTTTTCTGAATGTCCATTTGCTAGTCTGTATACTTGGGATTACAAAAGCCATCTTGCCTATCTCATTGCTTTATATATTTTTGGAAGTAATAATGACTTATATGTAAACCCTTGTGATCTAGACAGAAAAGAGGTGTCTCTTGAGGACATATTTAATAAAAACCTATAATGAAAGCATTCAAATTTTGTTCTGTATAAAACAAGGCAGACGAGGTAGATGTTTCTATGAATTAAAATATGAGTATCAGAATTATTTCTATAAGTTGCAGCACAACAGACTAGATACTAGCTATGAATGATAACTCAGACTATTTTGCAATGAATCCTATTAAAGGAAATCTTATGATTCACCACAATTGTTCCAAGTGATATAACAGTAAGTCTATGTCCTGAATTGAGTAATGGCAGGGAGTCCACACACTACTGGCTGTAAGATTATATACTCTTATAGTTTAAATCACTTTATAAGACAACCAGTCAATTTCAACAAAAAGTGTCAGCAGCCACTTTCTCCAAGACAACCTTCCTTTCAAGAGTTCATTTGGGAAGTTAAAAGGTGAAAAGAAAATATAATCAAGCTTAGTAGAAGATCTTGAATAAAAGTCTTCCTCAAACTGGGCATGATGGTGCCTGGCTAGTATCTGAGTACTTCTGGAGGAAGAGGAGGAGGCAGGAGGATTGTGAGTTCAAGCCCAATCTGGGCAACTTGGTTATTGTTAGTGAGACCTTGCCTCAAAATAAACATAAAACAGATGAGTTTGTAGCTCAGTGAGAAGTTCCTGGATTGAATCTCTGGTACCACTCCCACACAAATTCTCTCCATTTGACTAATTCAACTCTGAGATAATGAAGTCTTTCCAATGATGTAAATGTTTGTGCTTATGGAGGGAAAGGTTTAGTGATCATACTCAGCACCCTGGGGATGAGACACTATATAGTTGAGATCAGAAGGGTAAGAGGCATCACAGGTTGTCTCATGGCAGCTGGTGAAGTGGGTCAAGGTCTAGTGAAAATGATGAGCTTTCACAAATTATCTTTCTTCTACAGAACAATATGGTATTTAGTTGTATTTTCCTACACCTACTCCCATTCCATACTCCCTGATTCAGAGTGAATATGCACTCTTACTCCTGTTATACCCACTCTGCAGCTTTTCTGGTAGTTAGCAAGAGTGTGTAAAGGCCCTATGTGTAAAGGTGCAACTATACAGAAGCTGCATAGGTGCAAACCCTGCTGTTTGCTGAAAGTAGGACTGAAGCTTCAACATCACTCCTCTCCCTTGAACTTCACTTATGAAGCCTTCAGATGCTCCAAGCTAGGCCTTAGAGTGAGGTTTGCTTCCAGTGTGGCCATAGGAATCCTCAATTTCAGCCTCTGTCCAGAGGCAGCTGCAACACCATCATGCCCAGTTTCACCTACACCCCCATTTCAGCAATGAAACCTCTGCCTGAAAAGTAGTAAACTTGGCAAATGAGTTGAGTTGTGCTGAAATTATCTACTTTAATTGAACACCCACTTTCCACAAGCTTGGGTTTGTGCAAGGTACAAAACAAGGAATCAAGAGACAATCTCCCCCTCAGGACTTTCAAGCTGCAAAACCTCCGGCAATGTACTTCTTTCTGAGCCTCAGCTGATTAATCTTTAAAGTGGAAATAATGACACTTTGTTTAAAAGCAGGGGAATGGAACAAAAATCTCTCTCAAAGTTCCTTTTCAGATTTCAAAAAGGAAAGGTACTGTGAGCTCTCTTAGACATGATTTGCTTGATCAGCGTACAGTACAAATTCACAGTTCTTTTTAACTATTCAAGATGACCAATTCGATTAGCAAGAAGTTGAAAGATCCTCTAGCACCTCAAAACTACAGCTGATGTAGTATGGTCTATTATGGACAGGAGGGCTTACACTGAACTCTACAACTACATACGTTCTGCCATTTGTTCCAAAGTAGCCTATCAGTGAGCAAGCCAAAGGGAGATCTCTGTCTTCAAACAAAAACTCTTTCAGACTGAGAAAGACTTGTACTTCCTGCGTCTGTATCATTGCTAGTGAGCAAGGGTTGCTGGTCCATTTACTTGTTCAATGTGAACTGCATACCACACTTCCCCGACACACACATCACTTTGCCTGCACATCAGCCCCTGAGAAGGAAGAGAAAGGTTTCATGTTCCTTTCCACCAGAAGACTTAACTAAGGACTGCCTCAAGGGATTAAAAAATTCAGCATTTAACTGAAGAGGGTTTTTGCCAAGAAGTCTACATTGCTTCCAAACCAATTAATTCCCTTCATCTCAAGGTTGATGGGGGCTTCTTATCTTTTATCTGCTAAATGAAGAAGGGTCACCTTAACCCAAAGATGGCTCCACAGGCCATACCACTAAACACACAAGCAACTGGAAAAGAAAAAGCTCTACATCACCAAGTCTAGAAAGCTGGCAGTCTTTTTGATATTGATGTACTAAATCTGCTAATAAAGAGTATAGTGCCCAGTTGTCTCCATCTCACTACAGGAGAGGGTGGTGACTGGTTGATGACTGAGCAAGGCTACTGCTGACCTAGAAATGGATCTATATATCCTTGATGCTGTATGACTACTGGTGCTCTAGTTATGCATTCCAAGCAAAGCTTTTGGCTCTTCCCTTGTGCAGGGGAACTCTCCTCTTGATTAAAATTTTCCTGTCAGTCACCAGTGGGGTAAGCAGAGCCAGGGGTACATGTGTAGGCAAGATGTGTGTGTGTGTGTGTGTGTGTGTGTGTGTGTGTGTGCGTGACTCTGTAAAGATCAGTGTCTCCAAAATACGTTTAGTCTTCAATGTCAAGAATGAATGGATATGGGGACCTTGGGACCATTTGATATCTATAATGATCCTTTCACTCCCTGCCAACGGTCCTTTTGTCCTCCCAGCAACATCTTTCAAAAAAAAAAAAACAAAAAAAAAACTTTAGCTGGGAATTGTGACACATGCCCATAATGTCACCTACTCAGGAAGCTAAAGCAGAAGGATCACAAGTTGAAGCCCAGCCTGGGAAATTTGGCAAAACCCTGTCTCAGAATAAAATTGAAAATAGACTGGGGATGTGACTCAGTTATAGAGAGTTCCTGTATCATATGCAAGGGCCAGGAGGTAATCCCCAGCACTGTCAAAGGACATCAGTGAATGTCTTCATCATTGTAAGAAGTTCCAGGTGACTGGGACCCACAGATGTGGCCATGACCTAATCATGTTACTATTCCTGTGGAACACACTGGTCTTTTAAAAATCCTCATAGTTATCAGGACTTCCTGAAATGGGACTTCTGTAACATCTGAAATTTGTTTCTCCATGATGTTTCCATGACTAACTCTTTCTCTCTTGGTATCTGGGCATCTGCTTAAATGTCCCCTTGACTGAGAAGCCTCCTAGGATCTCCCCTGTGAACCAGCTTCATCAGTCCACTGACTCCTGCCCCAGTGTTTTTTCTCTCCTTGTAGCACTTCACACTCTTATGTGAAGATGTTGCTTACTCCACCCACCTGGGTCCAACCTAGTGACAGAATAATTTGAACAAGTCCTAAATAAGAAATTATTACACAGCACAATAGGTGTGAGAGCCAAAAGGGACTGGTAAGAAGTAAAGAAGACTCTAGAACATGCAGAAAAAACAGATATAAGGAGCAGCTGCTACTATTATTAGGACTCAAATAGAGTATCCCTAAAGAGCTGTTCACACCAGATTGTAGGGTTGAGTTAATCTAGCCCTCGATGAAGAGGGCACCATACTAGCTCTCTGAATAGTAGGTGGACTGCTCTGGGAACTTGCCTTCCAGAGCATGCCAGATACCTAGCCTCCAGAACTTGATGGAGATCCATCCTCTGGAGTGCCTGGACAAAGTTGCTCCAAAAGTACCTAAGGGAGATTCTGGAAAAAATTGTTGGGTGCTATTGCTTGCTACTTGTGCTGTAGGATCCTGCCCAGCATGCACACCAGCATGAGCAATGAAACCCTACTTCCTGCAATGTCTCTTTGCTGCTCTTTATTGACAAAGCTTTTGCATCTACTGGAAAGTGTTCAAAAGGCCCAGATCCATTTTCACTGAGCAGGCAAACATACTAAGTTTAGAGCTAAGTTTTCACATACTAAGTTTAGAAGCAAGAAATGAATCAATAGCCATGTTTGTTACATTCCCTTATTTTGGTACTAGGTATTCAACAAATATTTGGTGAAATACTTTGGTGAAATAAGATGACTTATAACATCTAAACTGAGAGAAAAGTGTGCTTGGCATGTGTCATTTCAGGTTGGATTCCCTACCTCTCCCAGTCCTATCTTTCAATATGAATACCAACTGCCACTCTTTTCCCATGTGAAAACTCTGGGCACCATCCCGCCCCACCTCTGAGGCAGGAATAAGACAAGTCTCCAAATGATTGCACAAGTGAGCCAGCAGTTTGCGAGAAGTATAATGAGAGAAACACAGGCAGAGCATGGAAGACACAAAAGCAGCCAGGAGACATACCCACTTCCTGTGTTGGGGCAAGGGCTGGACCACTGCGCATCTTCCTGGGACACTGCTGTGAATTATGTAGACCTGCCACGGGGCCAAAATGGGAACTATATCCAAGGACTACAGTTTAAAACTGTACTTAAAACATAAAGAAACATCCTGATTTCTTAGTCACCTCTTATTTTTTTTTCCATATTTTATTGAGAAACAAATAGCAATGAGACAGTTTCAAACCAAATTGGTAGGAGAGTTTCAATAATTAACACATTGCATACATTCTTCCTAGCGGTTAATTGCTGTACAAGATGTGGTGTCACCTCTCTGTTGACACAACCTTTCAGGAAGTATTAGGAGAAGGGTCCCCACACTAAGCTATCTGATCCGAATACAGCAAGGTATCTTTGTCCACTGAGCCTTTGCTTAGCTGTTTGGGTTCGACAGTTAGAATTTTTGTTTCCTGTTCTGGGAAATAATTGCACAGAACTTCAATAAATATAGCCCAAATGAGGCAGCTGCTTTTTATATTGATACACATAGAATTTATTCATTAATGCTATTAACAACTATTTACTAAGCTCCAAATAATCGTGAGTCATCATTCTGGGCATTTGGAGGGCAGCCTTGCATACAACCAATTCCCTATTCTCACAGAACTTGCTAACATTCTGACTAAAGTAGAGAACATAGTACTTCCTACATAAGCATTATGGTGATTTAACAGAGCCGAAAATTTCCAGTAAGAGCAAATAACCAACCTCAGAATAAAACATGATTGTTTTTCTTAGAAAGCTCACTGTCCTAGAGTCTCACCCTATCTAACTTTTGGTTCTTGGGAATATCTCAGAATAGTGCTGTCCTATAGAAATACCTGAACAGGTTAAAAAAGTACAAAAGGGGCAAAATGAATTTAAAACACAATAAAAAATGTGTTTCTTTCCACTGATATGTCAAAGATGGAGCGTTTGCATGGAATCAACGTAAGTTATTGAGCTACCTCACTTTATATCGCTAATTCTTCAACATCGTGTTCTCACTGGCATCTCATTTGGGAATGGCCACATTTCAGCAGACACACGTGCCTAGGAGTGAGGTAGTGGCGGTTCACAAAATTGCCAGAGGACTCCTCAAGCTCTTATTTTGCGGACGGAGGAGAAATTATTTGCGGGATTGAAATTCTCGGCGGTGTGGATTCTGAGTTTCCAGGGAGCCTGGGACAGCAGATCCCACGGATGGCCTCTGCGCAGTCCAGAATTCGTCTGGTGGCACATTAAATGAGTTCTTGCACGGAGAAAAGGGTTTCGTCACAAAAGTGGATGTTTTCCTCTTTTTTTTTTTTCTGAACAGCACGACCTCGGCCAAGATCTCAAACAGGGAATATGTGCTCGGATATGAACGTCCGAACCCACTGCCCCTACCTAAAACCCGACTGGACTTTTTCAGGATTCTTTCAAGTGGAAGATGCGAGGGTCCGGAGGGGAGTCGGGGCCCGCGGACTCGGGGCCAGACAGTCGCCCGGCCGGGGAGACCCCGTACCTCGGAGCCGAGCAAAGACCCTCCTCTGGCCGGGCTCGCCACTCCCAATTCTGCTCAGGACCGGGACCCGGACAGAGGCCGGCTGCTTGCGAGCGCGAGCCGCGCTCAGGCCCCGCGGGGTCTCGGAGGCCGGCCGAGCGGGCGCGGGAGGACGAGACCCCGGCCAAGCCCTGTTTCGCCACACCTCTGCCCTCTCCTCTCTGCCGCCGCCGTCTCGCTCTGAAGATGCGGCCGGGGCAGCAGCTACGGCAGCCGCCTCGCTCCCGGCCCACGTTACTTTGATTGACAGCTGAACAAATGTTTCCCGGGTTCGAACGCTCGCGCTAAGGAACGTCCGCCTAGGCTAAGCTCCGCCTTGGACGGGCCGTCTCCGCCCCGCCCCCGCCAACCCATCTCTTTTCGTTCATTGGTCGGAGCCCGCCGCGACGCCCGGCCCCCACGTGGGTTCCAACCGCTCAGCTCCTCCCCGCCGGCTTTCCATTTGTCAGCAGTGAAATGATGGGCAGTAACACAGAACGGCGATTAATGTTCAGCCACCTCTGATTGGTTGCTGCAAGCGCTTTCCGCGCCTCGGGAGGGCGGGGCGCTTGCAGAGCGTCCCGGAGTGGTCGCGTGGCCGGCCGGTGGTTGTAGTCAATCTGGTGGTCTGCTGAGCCGCGGTCGCCCCGGGCGGACTACATCTCCCGGGATGCTTCGCGGCCCCTCCGAGGCCGGTGGTGAATATGTATCAGAATGTTAATGATTAGCGGCTGCTAAATTTGGTCAAAGAAGTCACCTACACGGAGTGTGTTGTTAGAGCTGTTCCGAGCGGGTGTTTGGGCTGTTGGCTGCTTTCTTCCCCCTCTCTTACACACTTGCATATTATTTTGAGGTGGTGTTCGCAGAGTTTGAAAGGAGAGAAATTTAAAAAAAAAAAAAGCCGCAAGCGTTTCACTCTTATTTTTATAATTCCCTTCAATTTGGGGTTACCAAAAAAAAAAAAAAAAAAGACAAAAAAACAGGAAGGAAGAAAAATAAGGAAATGAGATGTGGCAAAAGAAGCGAAAAGGTGCTTTTTAAACGATCGTGTCTGTGAAGGGAAAATCTCCAGAGAAATCAAAGCCTCGGCGAGAGCGCGTCCGAGCCGAGGAGTTTGCTTGCTGGGGAGAGGAGCGTCCTCCGCGCGGAGAGCAGCGCCCGTAAAGGCGAACAGAGAAAGTTTGGAGCGGGCCGGAGCCCGAGAGGGGCGGAGCGGGCCGGGCCGGGTCGGGCG
>NW_004524671.1:3328927-3370754 GCF_000260255.1 Octodon degus | reverse complement strand
CGGGCCGGCTGCGGCTGCGGGTGGGCGCGCGGGGCGGCGGGCGCGTCCCCTCTCCCCTCTCCTCTGCCCTCTCCCCGCTCCGGCTCTCGGCTCCCTGCCGCGGGCTCCCCGCCCCCTCCCCCACCCCCGCTGCGCCCTCGCCCTGCCGGGCTGCGAGGTGGGCTAATGAAATATTTTATTGTTATTCTTCAGGCACCGCATCAGCCTGCTCAACCCTTTAAATTTACCATTTCCGAGTCCTGTGATCGGATTAAGGAAGAGTTTCAGTTTTTGCAGGCTCAATACCACAGGTAACGATGTTGACTTTAGCTGATCTTTGTGTTTGCTGAGCTCTTGTCGCCTGCCCCCCCCCCCAGACACACAAACACCAACCTCTTTTCTTTCTTTCTTTCTTTTTTTTTTTTTTTTCCCATCACAGAGGTATTATTATTTTTTTCCCCTGTGGGCCGAAAGGGCAAGTCAAGGCCTCTTTCCTTTAGGCAGGTGTACAGAAATGAAGCGTTCCTTTCTTCTCCCATAAATAAAACGGAGGCAGAATAATCGAAACTGGGAGACTTGGAAAACGCTGAGGCCAAACTTTCGATATTGATTTATTGGGGCCGGGAGAACAGGAGGTCGGCAAGATTCTGGGGCCTCTCCGACTTCTTGGCTCTTTATTACCCTGGGCTTGATTTCTTACTCCTCTCTCCCGCTCCACTGAAGAGCTGGGGGCCCTGGGAAGTATCGGAGTGAACGATTCCATTACTTTTATGCTGAAAAAACAATGTTTTCGTCTTAGAGGCGATGATTAGACTTCGAGTGCCTTTGAAGCATTTTTCTTATGTTGGCTTTGTAATGATGCATAATTCTGATTTCATAAATGCAAGAGGCAAAACAAGCCGCTGAACCCGATCAACACTTTGCCCCTGGGTGGTGGTATTCAACTTGTGTGTGTTTTGGAGGGGAAAAAAAAAATAAGCCATCATTCATGAGACTGTTTGATTAGTATTTTCATTAATCTCTTCGTAGAACCTTAAAGAAAAAAAACCTTCCCTCTGATAATTGGGGAACTTGTGCTTGTTTATATGGTCATTATTTGATGTTAATTTCCTTGTTTTATTAGGTGAATTTAGTAAATATGCCATTCTGGATGCAGTTCTAGAACTAAATTTATTAGAGGGTTTGTTTCTTTAAAAAGTTACCTTAAAAGCCAGAAATATGAAACAACCATGTTTGGTTCTTATCCAAGGGGCAAGTCCAGGCAGGTTTTGGGCATCTTTTCCTCTCTGGTGCCTTTCTTTAATGAGGTGGTGGTTAAGACTGATGATTTGGTGTTGGTAGGTGATGCTTTGGATGAGGAAGTGTGTTTGGATTTGGAGGGTGTAAGCTAAATTCTGCACTGTACTCAGATTATGCTGTGTCTTGGACAGTCTGAAGCTGGAATGTGAGAAGCTCGCCAGTGAGAAGACCGAGATGCAGCGGCACTATGTCATGGTAAGAGACCCGTGTCACCAGCTCCAAGTGCCTGTTAGCTTGAGATCCCAAGAGCAAGCACGCGTTCAGATTGCTGGAGGCAGAAGGCAGGACTGAGCCCTGGCCCTGGCATTGCAGTCTGGGTTGTGGGAATGTGTTCATGAGCAACCTGTAATTCTAGGGTGTTAGAACTTGCCCCAACAACCAGCTTTCATTTGAATTTTCAAAAAGTTCTACTGCATGGGGTATAATTTTCCGTGCTTTGTTTTTGCAGACTGAAAAAAAAAATAAAATAAAAACAAAACCTAGTTTATGTTTTGTTGAGTCACAAGCAAAATGTTTTTGTTAGTGGTTTTCTTTGTTGTTTTATTACTCTTGCGCCAGTGTTAACCGGTTTTTGTGTGTGCTCCTTAAATTTTTAATGTCTTATTTCCTTTAAAGAATGGTGAATAAAAAGAGACAGCAAACTGATTTTCAATTTTTTTCTCCTTCTTTATGTTACTCCTGTGTTGGTATTTTTGTATGTATGTTTTCAATTTCTAGTGTTGCGTTGGTTTGAGGAGTGTTGATTTTGTTCTGCTAGAATTTCTGCAAATGCCGGTTGTACTAGAAGTACAAAAAAATCAGATTTGCTTTAGAAGTGTCATGCAGCAAACTGTCATGATTGCTCAGAAAGACTCTGGAGTAACTCTAGTTCATTTTCTGTGAAGCCGTTTTGCTTTGAATGTGTGAATATGAACAGTGCCCTACAAATGAGAAACTAAGCACATAACCTTTCATTTAAGGCATTGAATTTTAAGACAAATTTCCACTGTGCCTAGGAATTAGAGGAGTAGGTACTAAATTTTCTTGTTTTCTGATGCATTTGTTTATGAAATGTAAAACAGCTGGAGATGTTAAGAATGAGCATCATTTTTCTGTGCTGAGTTATTCTCAGAGCCTGCATTAAGGTGGCTTTAGTATGTTGAACTAAAAATTTTAGTGGTGCATGTCGATTTATTGACATAGTATTATAGCTGTTTTGGTTTAAGTGAGGCTTTTGTTTTAAACATATATGGAGCGTTTGGAGCAAACTCAGGAGATTATTTGACAAAAAGCAGAAATTTAATTGCTTTTTTTTCTTTGACAGTATTACGAAATGTCCTATGGGTTGAATATAGAAATGCACAAGCAGGTAAGTTATTATTTTTTTATAACCATTTTAAATGCTAGCAATACTGGTACATTTTGAAAAGAAAATGCTATGTTTTGCAGTTTTCTTCTGCACATTGTTGTAGCTACCTGTATTTTAAAGACTGAGTATTGGAGGGAACACTGTTTTTTCACAGGTGGTTCCTCACTTTTCATCCATGTTATCCTAAATTTAGTTTAAAATGATTTTTAAAAACATTTGAACGCCTGTTAAACTTTTACACTTTCAAAAACTGGCTACTCAATTTTAAAATGTATTTTATTTTTCTTTTATAGGAGTTACTTTGTGTACTTTGGACATTACAAACTTGTTTTGTGGAAGAGCTTTTCTTAGAAAGTCATAAAAATTGTGCAGATGTATGGCTTTTGTTGGCCTGGTGTGAAAGAATGGAGAGAGGGTGAGCTGAGAGGATCAAAATGAAATCTGTGAGCTACAAAAGAAATTGATGTAAAATCCCTGTACAGGTCCCAGAGGCTACTTAGTTGGGTCTTAAGTGAACTGTAACCATTGTTACTTTCAAAATTTGTACCCAGCAAATGAGCCTGATAGGAAGATGTGATGAGGCTCAACTCAGGGGCTTGAAATTGAGCAACTAATTCAGAAAGAAAAGACAGAAAAGGTCACGATTAGTGAGAAAGTACTGAGATATGATTGAAACAGGCTTTATTTTTTTTCCTCAAGAGACCAAATGAAGTGATTTGACTTAAGTTTCCTAGACAGAAAAAATAGCATATGTGTAAGAAGCCGTAAGTACAGAATATTGTTTGGCAATGTTGATTCCTTTTGGAAGCATTTATTGTTAATGATCTTAGAAGTGCTTTAGGTCTCATCAACCATTTCACAATAGGTGTATGTACGCTTGTCTACTGAGAAAAAGACAAGGGAGAGCTTCATGATTTCTGTGTCTTATTTAGGACCAAGATGGATAGTACTATCTTTAAGTTTAGAAAATATGAGATAATCACGTGTTATTAGGTTTGTACTGTATATAGGTCCCTTTTTGCATATGATTACTCGCCTCTTGCTCAGAACATGCCTACATACATAAAATTGATCTTTGAAAGGAGCCTGTTAGACAATAAAGGTGTATAGATAGCAAAGGTGTATAGATGAAAAGTTGGGGGGAAGGGGACTACTTCCATTGAAGACCTTTTTTTCCAGATACTGTTTTACTTTGTGTGGTGTTGGAATACACCATGTAGTATAGTTTGAATGCCATGCATTAAATTAAATTGAATGCCACATATAAAATTAAATTTCTTATTTTGGTATTCCTGCCATTTCTGTGTAGTAGTTTATGTATCTCCTGGCTAAACAAAATCTATTCAAGCTTAGTCATACCTTATAGAAATAAAATACATGACGGATATTGTTAATTATCCTCGATTTGTATCATTTTAGGTCTGGATTTCATATATACCTTTTTCCTTCCCTTTTTTGATTGGGGCTTATCCTTGCCCCGTTCCACCAAAGTTAATGTTTTATAAAGATTGGATCAGATGATCGATGGCCCTTTATTTCTCCTGTTCTGTCTTAGTTTCCAAATCTCCTTGTACCACCGACATTTTTGTGCATGGCATGTAGTTCGTATTCAGCTGTCTGGTTTTCATGTGGAAATACAGTATTGGGGGCATGCGAGATTCCTTAATTTTACACATTTTATTTCTCTAATTCTGTCATCTTGTCCAGCTGGCCTCAAATGCCATCCATTTAACATTGAGAAGAGTACATTTTCCCCTTTTCTCTCTTGCTTTTAAATTCAATCATATTGAGAATCCTGAGGGCAGTTTATCACATTATGAAATACAGACAGCCCTGCAAACCACCTACTTATTATATTTTCTTTCTTTCTCCCCCGTAAGCAGAGAAGCATATCTGTCTTTATTTGTTTTCCTAGGCGGACAGCCTCAGCGCCTCTTAGCTTCTCTTCCAGATGCACTCGCTGGATGCCCTTGTAATGGAAAGCAGCAATCATGCAGGGAAGTCGCCCTGCGGCATAATTGGACCTAGTTCTCAAGATCGGGTTAGGCTTATTCACTATTAGATTTGTGTCTTGAAGGGTTCAAGAGTAGGAGTCCCAGGAGTCCTTGGAAGTACCCTAGTAATTAGTGGCTCTGATATTTAAAACCTTTGTGTATTTTTTGGTTAACACTTGTGTTCTTCTTGGATGGAGCCAGCTACAGAGAATTTATTTGATGAGAAATTTTTCATTGGAACAGAAAATGATGGTTGTGATGGAGTCATGACTCTGTGACTTAGCAAACTGATAAAAGGATGAAAGTGTGAAGCAGTAACAGAGTGGAGGTCCCATTCTCCCCTACCTCTGTTCCTGTGGTGCCCCTCATCGGTCACCCTGTGTTGATTCTGATAGACAACTATAAAGTGAAACCTGTGGGGAATTTGTCATTCTGAAATGAAAGCTAATGTAATTAGTACCAATTAAAGTACATTTAGTAAATTGGATTTAATCTTAATTAAGCCTGCATAATGTTGCCAATTTTTAACAATTATGTTTGAGAACATAATTAATTTAAATTTTGGTAACTGAGTAAATAGCATTAGTCTGGTAGAATTATTGGGGTTTTATTAAGGGGAACTTATGACATGACATGGGATTAGAGCATAACATATGGATCTAATTTCTGGTAATCTTTAGTGGGCTTGATAGAGCTGAGCAGATGAAATGGGGGACGGACCCCCAGAGAAGCTAGAGTGTGGAGAACTCTAGGGTTTAGTGGAGATGAATACCTGGCTATTATCTTGAGGTCTGGTGTGCAACTGAAGGTGGTGATCAGGACTTAAGTTAATGGCACCAGTTTCATTGAGTTGTCTTCAAAATGGAGTTTTTACAAATGAAAGAACAGGTTCCTTCATTCATTCCCCTGGGATTTCCCTAAGTGCTGTACTGGGCTTTTTTTTTTTTTTTTTGGTTAGCTTACAGCTTAATTGGCTTAATTGTTATGATCTCTTGCTTAGTGTTCTTTATAAATATAGCATGGCTTCCAAATGGGTCAGGGGACCCTGGGCGGATGGGCTGAGGCATGCGTTGATAGCTTTAGTAACCACCACCTCCACCTTTGAGGCCTAAAGACTTTTCCTGGTGGGAACTTTCCTTTAGCTGGGAGTGCCACTCTAAGAAATGAATATCAGATGGGAATTAGAAACAATAGCTGTGTAGATTCAACCTATAGAAACTAAATGGATGGCCTTAGTACCTTCTGAAAAGCAGAGCACTGAGAATGTTTCCTAAAGTTTTTTGCTTAGAGCTTGAATTTTAGGGATCGTCAAAAAGTTTCAGAAATCTCTAACATGTAGACTTCATTAAGCGAGTTCAACACATACATATTTACATATTGTGTGTGTTCATACATATGTGTGTGTTTTTTTTTTTTAATAAAATAAAGCAAGAACATTCCCATTTCACTCAAAGCCATGTAAATTTTATTACGAGACTTGGGCCCCAACCATTTGAGTGCTGCTAAAATATTAATTGAATAGAAATGAAAGGACCTTGCCAACTGATAGGATATCATAATCATAGCCTCTCTGGTCGATAGTAAATGATGATAAATGACATTAGGAACCTTTTAGCAAACTGTAATAACTACAAGGAGGGAAGCAGTATGGATTTGCATTATATCTGATACCCTCTAGTACCAAGTGGATTGCCAATACTGCTTGTTTAGCATTTTCTAAGGGCAATAGGATATTGATTTCTGACTTACAAGGAACAGCTCTATTTTCACCATTGAAAAGTATTGCAGGTTGTTAAGAAGAAATTGACTTGAAGAGGCCGACTGCTGCCCATCATGGAGCAAATAAAGCAAAACTGCCGAAGCATGGTGGAGCAGTGAGACGGGCCCTCAGCAATTTGTTGCTATTAATTTACCATGCTCGACAGCAAATCAATCGGCATCTACTTCATCTGCTGGAGAAAATGCTGTCCAGGGCAGATAAAAGGCTCGGCATGGTACAGAGAATAGACTGGATTGGCCAAAAGGAGGCTGCAGTTAATGTGTAAATAAGTGAAATCAAGGCCCACCTCACAGGGGAAGCTGTTAATTAGGTTGGTGCTTTTTAGTGAACTATTTTAGAAAACAGGCTAGGATTTGGAGACTTAAGAGGTTTATTGAGGTTGAAGTGTAATATATGTCTAACACAACATTCCAGCCTTCAGTGTAATGCAGTAAATTTTTTGGGGAAAGTACTTGGAGTGGAAGTCAGTTCCTTTAAAGTTGTGTTTAAACTGGATTTTATTTAAGGTAATTTTTTTTGGCTGGGAGCGTTACCAGGGATGATGTCTTACACATCTCTCCGGTCTTATATTGCGTACTCTTAGATTTGCAAGAGTACGTGGAGAAGCAGGCAGAAATGTGTTTACAGGCGCTTGCTGCTTTTTTAAAAATCTGATTAAATTCTTATGAAAGGAAACCATCAAAGGTGGAGTGTTCTACCTAACCAAACTAATAAACCAATGAAAATGTTGTTGAAGTAACTTTCTTTGCTTTGTCAATATTAAGAACTTATATGGAGGGGATGAACAAGACACTACTGGACTGGAAAATCTCAGACTTACAAGTGAAATTTTGCTGACTGTGTAAATTCTAGATGTAGTTAGGAGCCGAGTGTCTGCTGGGTTTTGTGTTTGTGTTTAAGGTTTAAAGTCACCTTCTCTAATTTCAGATCACTTATTTTCTGATAATATTTCACAGTTAATATTAATCAAATTGAGGTTATTGATTTTTTTCTTTTATTTGGATATTTTGTAGTAGGAGGCCAGTTGTATATAGATTGTAAATAATATTTTTTTTCCAAAACTGTCAGAGCTACTTGAATTGGGGCACTTAAGACCAGGCAAGACCCAGTGAGCTTTCTTACTTGTCGCAGTTCTTTAAAGAAGCAGATTGGGAAGAAGAGATTTAACCCATTCTGGAGTGAGCATGTGTGATGTAGAGTCTTTTCTAATACTTGGATTTCCTCTTCTTCCCTTCTCACATGGTCGATGGTTGATTATGTTTTTCTTGATGTACTACAGGATAGTGTCTACAGGTTATACACCTAAAGTAGTGATTGTTGGGTGGAATCAGAGCTTCCTTCCAGTGGAAGTAAACATTTGTTATATACCTAGTGTGTACTTATCATGGGGCCGGGCACACTGCCAAAGTTCTTCCCTTTAATTCTCACAGTGATCCTAAGAAAAGGATTATGGCCAATCAGAAGGTGATTAAACAGGGCCAGGTCTCCAGATGGTGACATAGCTGAGGGGTGGTAGATGTAGGACTCGTGAATTTACCTGGAAGGAGCCTTCTGAGGAGGTAGTCTGTCAGCAATTAGAGATTCAGCCCAGCCATGTTCATTACTGGAATGTTGAGCCCTGGAGAGCTCTGGGCAGAACTTCTGTCCTCAGCCCCCACAATTCAGGGCTTCTACCCAGAATCCCTTGAGTGTGGGTAGATTCCTGGTAAGTGTGTGAAGCCCAGGACTGGCAGGCCCAGCCCCAGGCTGCTCATCTGGTCTCATGGTGAAGGTCTCTTGCATGTGGTCTCCCATGTGTGGGCGAGGTAGTCGCTTATCAGGAGGGAATTTGCCTTCTCCCCAGGCAACCTATTTCTCATTTATTTACAAACTTGTTCTTAGTTTAACTTTTATCTTCTTGTGGCTCCTAAAACTATGTCTACAGACAGGAGCCTGTTTGTTAATCATCCTCTTGTGGGTTCAAAAGAAGGAAGCTAGAAGAGGAAAATGTGATGTTTTGTGGCCTGTTAGTAGTTCAGAAAGAGGTTCTTGATCTTAGATGCAGGAAATCACACACAACTCAAACTTTTAAACGAAGGCAGATGTTTTGCTTTTACTGGTAAAGGAGGCTTATTTTTCTCTGTACGAGATGAAGACAGTTGGGAATTAAAAGCTAAAACTGCATTTAGAAATAATTTGTTTTTTTAATGAGGAAAGTTTTATTGCCTTTGATGTTACTTGGTGGCCTTGTCATTTCTGTATGTCAGTACTTGATGGCTAAAGAGTGGAAGAGATGTGATTTCTAGAAGGTTCTTTCCTTATACCCTCTCCATACTCTGTTTAGAAAAATTCTGCAGCACTCTGGAACCGATGGCAGGGCCAGTGGCCTTGTAAAGGCCTAGCTGTTGATTTGCAAGCTGGACTGTTGGAGAGAAGCAGGCATGGGCAACTGAGCATCTCCCTTGATCACAACAGTTTGTAAGCCTTGTTCAAAACAAAGGCGTTGCAAATAGGGTGTGTGAGATTATTATTCTGAGGGGAGAGTTTTAGTCAAAGTGTAAGTTACAGATGTTTTGACTTGTCCCAAGTACCTGCTGTCAGTGGTAGCTGTTTTCTGTCTGTAAAGAGGGATTTAGCTGGCGTTTATCACCACAAACCTGTATACCTTCTTGGCTTTCATGGACTTGACCCAGCAGTGATATGGAGCTCTTGCTGTCTTACGTCACTGAGCCAAAACTGCCTCAGAGAGCTGCGGGGTGCAGCCTGTG
This sequence comes from Octodon degus, assembly GCF_000260255.1. Lineage (NCBI taxonomy): Eukaryota > Metazoa > Chordata > Mammalia > Rodentia > Octodontidae > Octodon > Octodon degus. Next base: position 3,361,607 of record NW_004524671.1, on the reverse strand, counting down.
CTCTGTGTAGGGGGACAGACACCCAAGGGGTGGATTTTCTTAGCTGCTGTTCTTCACAGTAGCATCAGGGCATAGTGACTCCAGGGTGACTCCTTTTGTATGTGCCCTTTGGTGACTGTCATTCTGTCATCCTTTTTAAAGAATTTTACTCACAGATACCTTAAGATAGTTGTATCCAGGGAGGGTCTGTGTTTGCTGGAGTGAAGGAGTAACTTCTCAGTAGGCTCTGTCTCCAACCTAGGCTGGCTGTGGTGTGCTGTGACATCTTCAGGGCCCTGGCACAGCAACCTAGGCCAAAGAGAAACTGGAGAAGGGATGAGGGATGTATGCTCCTTTGCCAGCAGCCTCGTTTCCCTTGGTTATGACTGGGATTTGTTTATTCTCTTTTTCTAGCTACACATTTTATTTCTTTCTTTCTTTTTTCTTTTTGTAGTGTAGTACCGGGGATTGAGCTCAAAACCCCGCACTTGCTAGGCAGGTGCTTATTCTATTGAGCTATCTCCCTGGCCACATTTTGTTTCTAAAGGTTTGGATTTTATTGGTTGTAGACAGGGGAAAGGCAAAGAAATTTTAACTGGAAAGGATAATGGTAGAAATTCTAAGCACTGGTACTTAGTAACAGTCTTTCTTTACAGAAGCTTATGGCATTTTATGTGTTCTTAATCTTTCTGATGTTCCAAAGCAGGTAGCAAGCTTGGATCCTTGTGTTTATTTAAATAGCTCCTGTCAGTGGAGTACCCGACAGTTTGCCAAGCAGTGTCATTCCATTGGCCTCCTTTTAACAGATGACATTGAGGCTTAAGGGCTTAAGAGACTAGCCCAGTGTCACAGTCAGGGAAGATCAGCATGTGGGTGGGGATACCAGAGTTTACACAGGTCACTAAATATGCCTGAGGTCTCAGGGCAAGACCCGGCAAGAGAAGGGAGTCGTAGATTTCTTGTCTTCTTTCCCAGAGCTCCCTACCCTCGTTACACTGTTTCCAAACAGCAAATCATGAGCTTGTTTCGGTGATGCTCTGGGCTTTCTGCAACATGAGGAACATGGTAATGCTACTTGGCAGGCCAAGAGTTTACACTGTCGTCCTTAGTGACAGATCTGCTCGGTGTGATTTGTGTGTCAAGTGCAGCTCCTCCCTCTCCTCCCTGCTCCCCTCCAGTGTCAGTGCCTTGCTCCAAAGGAGTGTGGGATCAGCAAATTGAAACACAAAGCCAAGGGCCACTTTTAGTGAAGCGTTTAATCAAACTGGCTGCTCCCACATTCCTAAACTGGACCATGCAGAAAAAGCATACATTACTAGATATCAACTTGTTTATTGCCTGTCGCCCTCTCTACTAGAATATGAGCTCCAGGAGAAGAGGGGTTTGTTTTTCTGTTTTCTGCTGTATATCTGATGCTGAGAAGTGTGTGTGTGTGTGTGTGTGTGTGTGTGTATGCACATGGATGCATGTATGTCACAGGTGTGACATAAAATACTTGAGTAAATGAGCAACTGTATTTAGATACAGCTAACTAAGAATCTTGAATAGCTTAATATTTTTAAGCGTGTATTGGGGTTGTTGAATAATCAGTATTAAACCTTTATGTGTGTGTAGGTCTTCGCTGCCTACCAGTTGAGTAAGGGCCCCGACTTGGGAATGAGGAGTACGGGTATTTTAGCATGCTGAGTTTGCCTTCTAGTAGACAACAGAGTCCTTCTTAGCAGAATTTAAAGTATAGTTTGAAAGTCACTCTTATCACTAGTCTGTGTGTAGAGTGTCCAAAGAGCTCTTTTGCTGTTAGTAAGTGTGTACATGTAGATTGAATGAGCGTGTGGTGATACTGGACTTCTGTAGTTTGTTCAGCTTTCTTCCAGATCAGTAAAAATGTGAGCTTCTACTTCTTTTAAGGGGACTAGGACATTTGAAGATAACAGAGTTAGAGGAGATGGGCGTGTGGCTGGAAGAATAATAGTCGTCACAGTAAGCAATTTTGAGAGAGTTCATTTTGCAAGTAATATTTCATCTTAGGAAATTATTACTTATTTCTATTATGCATGCAAGGAGCCTGAGGTAAAGAACTTAACTTGCTTGAGATCAGCCAGCCAGTAAAATAGACACTGGATTTGATTCAAGGACAATGTTGGTATGACAGGTATTTCTGCCCTGCTCCAATCTCTGTGCCTACTACCTCCCCAAAAGTACCTCAGGGAGGAGCCCTAGATTTTAGTTTTGTCTTTGCCAGCTCTAAGCTGTGCAGTACTACAAAGTCCCTTCATTTCTCAGGACCACACTTTCTTCAGCTTAAAATTTGAGTCTGGGTGATGCTCAGATCTCTTAGCTCCTTCAGTCTAAACTGACCATTTGGGCTGTGGGTTTATTGCTCTTTGGGACCTTGTGAACAGTAATTCAGATTCAGTGTCCATTCTCTGTAGTCTCAAAGTTTGTTTTAAAATCCACGATTGTATAATATAACCAGAAGTAGAAATGTGTATGTATCCACTACTTTGTGTTTAATAAGCTACTTTCTCATCTGTTTTTCACTTAAATCTCAGTAAAATTGAACAAGCATTCCCATCCTCTGGATACATAAGATGAGATGCAGTAGGTTACATGACAAAAGTTCCACCATTGATTAGTAGATGGTTTAGAGTACACTGATTGTCCTAGGTTTTGTACTCAGCCTACAATGTTGATATAGAACTACAACAGTTACTGCAAAATGTGTAGTATAAATGGATGTAATATAAAATGAAACGGTGCTTCCTTAAAACTTAGATTTTTCTTTCGGTCACACAGCTTCTGAATTACACAACATAATAAAATCATTGTCTTTCTGAAGATGTGTGCGTGAAGGGGACGCGTGCCTTTAGTGGCCCTGTTGGGTAATGAGGTCTTGAGATGAGTTGCCCTCCAGAGTTCAGTGCAGCTGTTGAAGGTTTCTGTAGTTCAGGTTTGTCTCATGGGCCTTGTGATTTTGTCCAGGTCTTAGATCCTTGGGGCTTTCTTACCTCCTTCAGTCAGGAATCCTTTCTTTAGGGAAGATTCAAGCTTTTCAGTTTGGTTTATAATGAGTTATCATAAATAATGAGTTAAAGATGAGTAAAAGAATAAGAGACTGTTTAATCTTGAACTTGTAAATCAAGGGCATAGGGATTGGGTTCTTTCACTAAAGGACAATGTATACTCTAAAAAAGGAAGAACATTTTACTCACGGCTATACCTGTAGCATTTAAAACGATGCCTTGAACAAATAATAGAGAACATGACCAAGTAAATGATGGAAGAGCTAAAGAGGTTTTTTTTTTTAATTGTATATTTTGCATTATTCCACATTGTGAATTCTCAGCCATCTCTAGGTTTTCTGTGTGTCTGAGCTCTTGGGTTTTGATGAACAAAAGGGCCTAGCCAGGTGGTTATTGTGGTTCTCAGTTGGAAAGATCTTATTCTAGCTCTGCCACAGATCCTTGGCATTTTAAAAATGTTGGTTGGATGCATTGCTGGAGGGTTGTTTCTAAGGTATCTTTCAACTCTCACATCATATGATTAAAAATGAAAAGCATGGTTGGAAAAGCATCCTTAATTTCATTGGTTTCCACTTGAGTCATTCTGTTGAAGTTAAGATTCAAGATAACATCGTATGTGAGGAAATACAATTTGTTCCTGGTAGAACTTCAATAGAGATGTTGTTAGAACTAAAGTCACCGATAACTAAAGTTATCCTAGTCATTCCAGTGTTTCACAACCTAGTACCACTGCGTAGTTGTATTTGTTTTTAATTTTTTTTTTTTCCAATTCTGACCACATCTTACCACGTTTTTTCTAGGGTACAGACTTACCAGTAATTACATAAGGCTATAGGTGTTTTTATATGTATCTCACTGATTTACTGATCACCTGCTGGGTGCCAGCTGATACACAAAGTGTGTTAGATGTATTAATTTAATCTATAACCTTCTGAGGAGGGGATCTTATTATCCTTACTGCATATGTGGAAATATAAGAGATAAGGGAAGGAATTTGCCTGGGATTGTACAGCTGGTAGATTGTAGCCTAGGGATTCAACCCCAGGCAGTCTGGCTTCAGGGCCTGAATTCTGAAACATTGCCAATGTCTGCATCATAAGTGACCATTTTAATATGAGAAATTTTTGTTTTTTTAAATGTAGCCGAATAGTTTACTCTTGTGCTTGGTGCACAGTCAACGTAATGTTAAAAAAAAAAAATGGTCTTTTTTTTTTTTAATTTTTATTTATTTATTTTTATTTTTGGTATAAACAAATATACCAAATTAGCAGACCCATCAGTTTGTCCAATCTTTATCTCAGATTCTACTGCTGATTTCTTTGCCTAATGATCGAAGACTCAGATATTTTTGTGCCTCTGACTGAGAGCTCTAAAATAGGAATGGTGCCGCCTTTTTTCACCACATAGGAATGTCTAGACAAGTGTAGAGCTTTCAAGTCCCTGCCCGGAGTGAGAGTGGGAAGGGGCTCTTGGCCGGTTTTAAAGGTTCTTAAACTTATTTGTACACTGGATGCCTTTTTCAGAGGAAGCAGATGCCACAGAACCTACTGCTCCAGAGGGAAACTGAGGCCCAAGCAAGTTTAGGAGCTACAGTGGTAGATGGCAGTGTTTTCTAACCAGGTCATTTCCCTTCTTCAGGGGACATTTGGCACTGCTTGAGGATACTCGTGGTGGTCACAACTTGGAAGTGTTTCTGGCACATAGTGTTCAGAGGCTGGGATGCTGCTGGACACCATATAACCGTTTGGGGCAGCCCCCCAAAGCAGTAAATTTCAATTGTGCCGAGGTTGAGAAGCTCCACTTTCGATAGGAAAGCATTGTCATCTGTGTTGTCTCTTTTTTTTTGCCAGGAAAGTTACAGGTTTGGGACATTATTACAGTTTAGAGTAGAACTAGACTGAGAATCAGTGGTTTCTCTAGGTAAGTCCATTTGAGAGAATCCTTCATGTTATACTCATCTTTTCAGTTTTTTGATAAACTGAATGGAGTTTGTAATAGTTACATAAAATTCTCAGTGGGGACCTTACAGAGTCATTTTAAATCATTTTTCTAAAGAAGGGAACTTGATAAAGCTTGAGGAGGGGACCTTTTACTTTGCAGTTCAGCTTCTCAATGGATGCTTGATTTCCGCCAAAAACATACAGATACTTTTAATGCTGCTTTTATTTGCAAAGCAGAACACTTTCTTGTAATATTGGAAGAACTGGATTGGGCAGGCGTGTCTTTATGCAAAGCCCATGGAAGGAAGGCACTAACTAGGTTAGGCTTCTGCCTCACTGGTATTGGCCTTTGTTAGCCCTCTGTTTCCTGTGCTGAACATTCCTAGTAATTTCAGCTTTTCTCCTGAGACACCATTTTGGTTTGTACCAAGAATTATTTGATAAATTGATTGGACCACTGGAGAGTTGAAGCTGACACCCTCTCCTGATCCGTCCCTGCTAAGGTCTCAGGGTCCATCTTGCTACAAGATAGCCATTCTGCTCTCTTGATGAGGCTCTTGCTTAGGGTAGAGAACATTGTACTTGCTTTGTCTGGCTCTGATCACATTATCATAAATGAAGTGGGATCTTAACTTGTAAGTACCCCGAGTTCAAAACGTGTTTTTGTTTTTTTTTTTTTTTTTTTTTTTTTCTTTTTTCTTTTTTCTTTTCCGGAACTGGGGGTTGAACTCAGGCCCTTGCGCTTGCCAGGGAAGCGCTTATTCCACTGAGCCATCTCCCTGGCCCTCATGGATTTATTTTCAAAGGCATGGATACTGCTTGGTGGATCTACTTTTTTTTTAATGGCCTAGTTTTTCCCCCTGTAAATTTCACTGTGCTATGAATGTGGGTGACTGTTTTAAAGTTTGATTTTCTTGGGACATAGAACTGTTTTGAAGTGTGGCTTTCACCTCTAAGTATGTCTACCTTGGTTAACCTCAAAAACAAAAAACAAAAACTATAGTTAACCTAAGGTGGCCAATAAAAAACATGGGGCAATTCCACACTTAGTTGGCTGGATGTTTCTGGGGCTAGCTGGGAAGACAAAATTTCTTCCTGATGGAGAAATTCTGCCCTAAACATGCCTAAGTGTCCTTCTGAAGCTTTACTGTTGTGTAGGTTCTGGGAATGTGGAGGTAACGTGTTGGCAGTTCCAGTTCCTTGTAAAATTTGTCCATCTGTTTAAGAGGTCAGGTTCAAGAGAGGCTGGGTCAGGCATAGTACATTTATGTACAAAACCCTATCGTAACATGGGAACTCTGTTCTGATTGGTTGATATACCTGGTTAGGAGGTTCATAGTAAGGACCTGGTTTAACTAAACCTAAGCAGGATTGATAGGAAGATTTTCTTAGGAAGAATTCATAGACTATTTTCCACCAGTATAGGGGGAATACTCACAAGATGACATTCATGCCTGCTTTCCAGAATAGATTTATAAATCCCGTTTTTGTTAGGTGTTTGAATTTATGGTTTGAAATCATGCTTTTGTTATTTTCCTTTTTTTGAGGCTCACCTCAGAAACTTAACATTCTCGATGAAAACATTTAGCTTCTCAAATTAAAATACCTTGGTCTGGGCTTACAAAGGTTAAGAAAATGGTAATTTAAAACTTAAACATGAAAATTGGCATCCTCTTTGTGAGGTGGTTTCATTCCTTGCTGGGAGTGGTACTTGGTAAGAGATAGTGGTGCTGAGCCTCTGATGGAAGACACAGCTTTTTTTTTTTTTTTTAATTCAACAAGTGCTGGTTGACTTTTGAAGGCTCTACAGTTGATGAGGAGTAGAAGGCGTTCCTCCCCAGAGAATCTCATCTTACCCATTTGGACCAGTGTGAACACTACAAGGCATTCTGTGGTGGTGCCAGTGTTGTGCTGCAAGCAGAAGAGAAAGGAGTATGTGGCCCTGAGATGAACAAGGATGCCGTTAGGGAGGAGGACGGAGAGGGGGTGCTTCGGAAGAAGTGTGGAGGATTCCAGGTGGAAGCCACAGAGACAGAAAAGTGCTGTGGGTGTTCGAGCTGTGGTTAGCACATCCAGCTTTGTTGTACAGAAGAGAGTAGTTACAAAGGTGGTTTGGGATGCATTATAGAAGGCCTTGAATGCTAGGTTTAGTGCTTGGGGTACTGAAAAAACTGCAAAGGGACAACTAAGCAAATAGTAGGGCTGTGGCCAAGTCTGTCTTGCTAACTGACTGTGTTCTCAGTGTGTACCAAGGGACCTGGGAACAAATCTTCAGTGTATGTTGGCTAAAGTGATTTGGATGAAGAGGGTCACCGCCAGGATGAGGTTAAGGAGGCAAAGCCCGAAGTAGGTAGGATAGCAAAGGAAATGGAAAGGAGGAACCCAGCGGCCCAGCAGTTCACTGCATTGGAGTTACGGAAATTCATGGGAGGAGGGCCCTGACACACTGCCCTTTGCAAGTTGGCAGGATCATGGACGATGAGTAGGAAAAGAGACAGGAGGTGATGAGAGCTTGTCAGTTACGCTCTGAGAAGATGAGGAGGAAATACATGAGTTCGTTGATTGTTTCACCCTCATCTCATGACCTTTTACTTCTCTCCTGCCAAATCTATACTCCTGCCAAGAACCTCGATGATTCTTTTCAACAGGGCCTATTTGTGCCTGTATTCTATACCCAGACCACAACAGATTTTGGCAGGCAGTCGTTTGTGGGCAGTGGTTTTAGGAACAGTTCCCTTTAAGGAGGGTGTTTAGTATAAGTGTGTGAATGGGTTTCTGTGAGTCCTGTTGCCCATGCTTTTATATTAGGCGTAGAAATGATGTGTGTTGAATTTTTTCTCTTTAAAGGATTTCAACATCAAACATAGGCACAAGTTCTCTTGAATTATTCATCAGTCACTTAAACTTGTGCTCTATTCATTCTTCGTCCTCTGCTGGTTGTTAATTCTTTTCTCAGAGTTGGCCAACAAGTCTGGATAGGTTAGTGATTCCATATCCTTTTTGTTTTGAGAAATTTCTTGTAAACATAAGTCTGAGTCTATAATTGTCTTGAGAAACTGTCATGTTTCAAAAGAAATAATTACTCCCATTGTTCATTATGTCCCTGATGAGCTAGCATTGAAATTACAATAGATGTGTTAGTCAGTGTGAATTATTTGTGTGTGACTAACCCCCACCCGTTGCGAGGCATGTTCTGTATTTTAAAGCGTTGTTGTACTGTTTTAGACACTTTGCCTTAAGCTGCTGTAGTTGAGTGAGAACAGCAGCGATAGTAAGGAAAGTTAAGAAAACATGAAATTAAAAAGGCCATAGAGTACATTTTGGTAAACCAAAATATCACTTGGTGGCATAAAGCCACAGATCCAGGCCAAAAGAGAAGAAGAAAAAAAAGAATAAAAAGAAGGCATGTGGAACTGTGGTTTGACTGTCTGTCATGCAGTCTGTTTAAACTGTCAGAAACATACGTTGCTTTCTGGGCTGTTTTTTTTTTTCCTCCTCTGACCGCAGCTTTTACTGTCCTTCCTTCTCACACCTCCTGCCGCACCCCCTGGCGCCCCCGTATCTAGTGCTGATTTATGAGCCCTTTGAGTGTAGTGAGGACCGATGCTCCTGGCGGAAGTTTCTTTCTGAAGTGTGCTGACTCTGAGTGCTGAGCTTTCACTGACTTTACAGTCAGAGCCCGACAGTTGTCCTTGTTCTCTGATTTTGCAGCCTAATAGGGCGGAAGTCTTCTTTGAAGGTGATGCCTAAGTGCTTTTGGTTTTCTGAAAAAGTGATAGTAAAGAAAATTAAAACTGAAAGAAATTTTAGAAAGTCAAAAATTAAAAACAAAGTAGACTCATCCAAGGTCCTGCCACTGTGGCCCAACTCCTGACCAGGCAGAGGCCAATGGCAGATGCGTCACTGTGTCCTTAACAGATGTGTGGTGGCTGACGGAGATGATGTCCCCTCCGTGGAAAATAACTAATCAGGGTTCAAAGGACAGCATATTAAATAGTGTGCTTTTACTTCCTTTTAAAATACAAAAAGTATATGATTAATTGAAATTTTAGATCTTTAAAATTATTTTTGATTATTATTAGTTTTTTTTTGTAATCATAGTTTCTTTAGTTCTTTGTGGGCAGCCTAATCCTAAGTACTTTTTAGGATCTAGTCCTAGTTCAACTAGTAGCTTCTTGTATCCTGGCGAGAGTGTTTAACTTCTTTGAATTTGAGTTCCGCTTCCACAGAATAGGGACCAGGGACTGTCTATACATTTTATATGTCTGTCTGTCTCCTTTCCTTTTCTTTTTCCTTGTTTGTGCTAGGGATCGAACTCAGGACCTTACGCTTGCCAGGTAGGCACTTACATCGCTGAGCTATCTCCCTGGCCCTGTGCCTTTTATAAAATGCAGGTTCTAGAGCCTCCTAACCTGAGATTGGAGCATTGGGAGGTTTCTGAAAGTTCCACAATGGTTCCGATTCACAGCAGGGTTGAAGACCAGTGAATGAGAGTGGTGCCTCCCAAACTTAGCATGCACACTAGTTGAAATCAGATTCTATTTCTGTAGGTCTGAGTTGGTACTGCTGGTCCCCATTCCAACAAAAGCTCAGATGAGACTGATGCCACTGCCACTGTCCACATGTTGCACTGTAAGGAGCCAAAAACATGTGCACATTTTCTTCTGCTTCTGTGGTATAGCTTATGTTATTCATGGAGCCCATGCGCTGTGTGAATGAGACCCTAGATGGACGATGTTGAGGTGATGGTGTGATATCTGCACCATTGCTCATCACCTACGTTGCAGAGTCATGCATCTTTGAACATACTAAGGTCTCTAGGACAGCCAACTCTTCATATTCAGGGGGCCCACAACTGAGGATCCAACCAGTCTGGTCAGAACACGTTTGAAAAGTACTGTGTTTGTGTTGGTTCTTGCATCATCAGGCCATTATTCTGTACACGGTGGAATATAGCAGCTATTTACCTAGTATTTGCATTGCAGTAGGTATTCTAAGTAATCTAGAGGCTATGTAAAGTACTTTGTTGGAGGCTGTGGCTGCAAATACCAGGCCATTGCTTGAGCATCTGCAGATTTTGGTAACCACTGGAGGTCCTGGGGCCAATGTCTCATGGATGCAGGGGGGTGACTAAACTTGTTTTAGCTGGTAGCTGATGGCTATTACAGAGTTACAGAGAAGGGGGTCTCCTTTCCTTGTCTGTTTGCGAAGACTCTGCTTTAGTGGTTCCTTAGAATTTCAAAGTATTTTCCTTATTCTTTCACAGGTACTCCTCTCAGATTGATCTTGTATTGACAGGTGCCCTCCTAGAGGCATTTGAGGGGTGAATAGACAAAATGAATCATGAAATACATTTTGCTTTGTTTTCTTAGGTGAGGACATTCTCTAGAAGTTTCTTAAACACGAGTTAAAGCAAGGGTTCCAATTTAAATGTATGTTTTATGGGAGAACAAACCAAACACACTGAAGTTCAGCATTTGTCATGCTGTTCTCTAACTCTATCCCTTGGTGCATTTGGTATTGTTTTTAGAAATAAGAAATAATGTTGATCATTTGTGGGTCTTTAGCTTTGTTCGCTATAGCATACACAGCCTAGGACTGACTGGCAGGCAGTGTGACCCAGTGTGAAGGAAGACCTGTGAATGCGATTTTTATGTCACCCACCCATTCCTTAAGGAGTTTTATAAATGTGATCATTTATCTTCTCCTAATTAAGCTAGTGAGGAAGTTAAGGAAAGTGCTGTTTATTAGCGCTGTGTTGGAGAATTTTGTTGCCTTGAAGGGATGCGCTTATCACTTAGCATAAAACTGAAGGCAGTGAGAAATGGGAATTTGGGGCTTGGGAGCATAGCTTTGGTGCCTTTCTGTGTGCATGGAGCCCACAGACTGGTGGAGCTCTGTGAATTGCTAAAGGTGGGCATTGTGCTTGTTGCAGAATATACACTATTTCTTCATGAACAACCCCTTTATCTTTGAAAAGCAAGATGAGATAAGTCCATGTAGCCAAACTAAACAGTATTTGATTTGCATCCTGTTGCCTTATTGCTGATTTTGGTAGAGTTTGGAGACTGGCAACTTTCTGTAGAACTACGTTCAGATACTTAATCAGCAGGTCATTGGTGTTATTTGTAAGTTAGGAATAACTCCTAACTTAGAGTTTGTAAAGTGACCTTAAAAGATGAAAAGTAAGTTTAAGAGCAAGTGAGGTTGAAGAGAGGGTTTAGTTGGGTTAGGTCTGGGCACGGGCAGCATATCTAAGGCAGTTGACACAGATCCAAAAGATGGAAGCTTGTGCTCTGGTTAACGTAAGACGCAGTTAACTTCTTCAAAGTACTTTGAAATTCTCTTTTAAGAGAGTTTGTTTTTCTTGTCATCTGCCCAGTAGAAGGATCTTCCCTCTGCTGCTGCGTGTAAAATTTCCTGCATCCAAGGCAAGTGTCTGTACCAAGAAAGAGGAAGAGAAACCCTTTGCCAGTTGGGAAACAAATACCCAGACGTGCTCTTTTCTGGGTCACAGTGCAAGAAAGCAGTGATGTGGCAAATTTTCTGGGGCCGGATGTAACCACACACATCCCAGTCCATGAAAAGGTCCTGTCCTATGTCACTGTACCAGTGAGTCTGGGATGTCTCTGTCCCTTAGATTCCTCTGTTCTCTCCTCTTGGGCCCTGCAGCCCTTCCCCTGGGTAGTATGAATTAGTGAGGGCTACTTTCTTAAGTGAGAGAAGGAACCCTAAGCTTGAATCAATACTTCATAATACAGCCACTCAATTTGTGGCACTATCTAATCTCAGTTCCGTCTTAAAACAGAGCTGCTTACCTTAAGGGATTTTATTCAGGCCTCTTATAAATATTTCTGCCAACCAAATGTGTTGTGGCTATTCTTTATGTTTCATGGTTGTAGAAAGGGAGTTCGGAACCATTTGGAGATTTATTTAAAATTGTGGTTCAACTGGATTAGTCATTTAAAATCACCCAGGGGATTGGGATTCCACCATTGGACAGTTCATAGTATCTTATGTTTTCAGATGGTTTTGTCACTTGACTCTGAATTGTGTTGGTGCTTTTTCAGAACTGTTCCCCAGACAAGGTCTTTACGGAAGCCTGTGATGTAACGTATTCAGCGCATTGTATTCAGACTTTGCTTCTGGGTTTGTGGATTCCTTGCTCCTCTGTTATCCAGATCTGTCAGTGCTACACGTTACTGGTTCTTCTGTCCAGTGTGTTTCCTTTTCCTGTCACCGTGGTCACCTTCAGTGTCCCATTAGATAGACCTTTGGGCGTGAGGCTCTGCTGGCCCCTCTAGCTGTCCTTTTAGCCAGCTTTTGCCTTCACTGTATCTTTGGTACTGATTTGTGTTTTAGAGCCCTTCTTTACACAAAATCCTCTCAGTATTCCCAGAGTGGCTTTGCCCTTCTCTGTGCATTTTACTCTTTTACTTAGCTGATGTACTCTTTTAAGTACAAGAATCCTTCTGTACCCTGCTATAGCCCAGACCTCTCCTCTGAGACTTCTGTCATTCTCCTTGACTGTCTCATAGGTACTTAAACTGAAGAGGTCCAGAGTTCTACCTGTGGAGAGGCCAGTCCCAGTCACCCAGTTTCTCAAGCCCATAAGCCCTCGGGGAGGCAGGTGCTTACTGCCTGCCTTTCTTGAGCATTAGTCATACATAATCAGATTTCTTGAAATCTCCTTTACTCCTGCATGGTGACTAATTTAACACTTCGCTCTTCTTCAGGTTTATCTGTAAAATGGGAGAAGAGTAATCCTAAAATTGCTGTGAACACGAGAGGCGATACCTGGCCCAGAGCAGGCTCTCCAGGAATGTCAGGATGCTAATTGCAATCATGATCAATACCCTTTGCCACCATATTTAAAATAATTTGCTATGAGCAATGTAATAGACTCCTAACTGGTCTAACCAAGTGGAAATAATTCTGGGTCAGTGGGCTTTTCTGGAGTGCCCTCTGCATCCTCTTTTGGATGGCTACTGCCCCTTGCTGTCTTATCTCATGCTGGTATAGCCAGCTGACCCTTTCTGGAATGGTCTCTCCCTTCCCTCTACCCCTTCCTGTCTCTCTGTCTCTCTGCCTCACTTCACTGTCAGCTATTCAGGGAAACACTTCTTTGTTAATCATCTTAAAATACACTAGATTTTGTAATTTTTATCACTATCTCAGTTGCTAGATTGTGGGCTCTGTAAAGCCTACCTGAGCCCCTACTCTTTGATATGCTGTGTCACAATATCTGGAGGGAGTAGTACAGTTACTGGAAACTGAGGCAACCACATGGTTCTTATAGCACCATCACCAAAGTCAGAAAGGATTTCTCCCACATCCAGTTTTTTTGTTTCTGTGGCTCCTGTGTGTCCCACCTAGGACACTTAGCCACGTGGTGCCCGTTACTGTGTTTATTTCCACTTAGTCCTCTCCCTTAAAACGCCTCTTGGGTCTAGATCATTTCTACATTTGTAGCTGTGTTCCGTAGCTCCTGTTAGAGTAGGATCCAGTACCTTTTGAATTTCTTATGTCTGGGCTGCCTTGGGATTTCATATTGTTCCTATTCTGAAATTATCTTTCATCTTCCACCTTTCCTCTTGTGGTATTTTTTGTGGTTATAATCTCTTTCATTCCATAGCCATTTAAACATGATCAACGGTGAGAAGGGGGCAGAAAGAAGAAATGCACCGAAATGTCTGGACCATTTTAGTGTTAGCATAGCTTTTCTAGAAATTAGGTCTTTGGTGCCTTCCAAATAAAGTTTATACTTGATAGAGTGACATTTAAGACCTTCCACAGTCTTAAACCCAGCAGACCCTTTCTGGCCTTCTTTCCCACTCTGCTTTTTATTGCGTGCATTCTGTGCTCCAGCTTAATGGTTTTCAATCCAGCCTGCACATTAGAATCACCTGGGGAGCATTAGCCTGAACTACTGCAGCCTGGGTCCCACCCGAGGAGAGTGTGAGTTAATGGCTGTGGGGTGCGGCCCAGGTGTCCCTCACTGGTAAGGGTCTGCTGGTAATGTTGATGGAAAGTCAGGGCTGGAAACCACTGACCACCTCTTTTTTTTTCCTGCGGAATATTATCTCCTCTGAGAGCTTTGAGGAGAAAAGGTTCCATAGTCAAGGAAACATGACCAGTATTGCTTTTTATGTGGGTCTTTCCAATGATGTGGAACTCATCGCTGTCCAAGGAAAGGGAAATAATTTGTTTACCTTGGTTTAATCAAAGTGAGGTTATCCAGTGAGAAGCCTTTATGTGTATAGTTTTTCTTAATAACATCTGTAAAATGCTTTGGAAGGTGATATTTTAGCCACCTGTCAACTTCTGTTTTTTGTGTTTTTGAAGATAGGATTCAGCTGTCTGTAGCCCTGGGTGTCCTTTAACTGGGGTTCCTCCTGCCTCAGCCTTCTAAGTGTCAGGATTACAGGCTTGTGTCCTCATACCTGGCCACTTTGTCTTTCCCTGATAATTTCACCCGAACCAGTCCCAGCCCTTGTCCTAGGGTTCTTTCTCAGATGTCTCTCCTGCATTTTATCATCTTTCTAGTGCTGCGCACAATCGGAAGCTCCTCTTGGGGCTGGGGAGATGGCTTAGTGGAATAAGCGATTCCCTGGCAAGTGCAAAGGCCTGAGTTCAATCCCTGATTCTGCCAAAGGATGAAAAAGAAAAGGAAGCTCCTCTTCATTCACACTCAGGTTACTTGCTTCTGTCTCCTTCCTCCGAGCCATGGGCTCCTTGGCAGTGGGGATCTGCTTGTCTTGTTCATGTCACCCTGTGTCTTTAATCAGCATCTAAGATTCTGGACAGTAGGCAATTAGTAAGTACTTGTTGAATGAACAGAAGGCAGGAAAATGGACCAAAAGCATAATACCTTTGTGGGTTGTGTTTCCACTAAAGCGTGTGTCTTTCAGTATCTTCAACTGCCTGCATAAAAATGCAGGTTTTAAAATGATGTTAAGTGTACAGGCGGCTCTTTGTGTCTATGGGTTTCACATCTGCAGATTCCACCAGCTGTGGATCAAAATGTTTCAGGAAAAATTGTGTCTGTATTGAATACGAATGAACTTTTTTCTTGTCATTATTTCTAAAGAAGACAGTATCTACTGTTTACATAGCACTTATGCTGTGTAAGAACCAACCCCATGAATACTGAGGGACCACTGTACATGCTAAAAGGGAGGGAAAGGGAAAAGGGATATATGAAGGCGGCGGGGAGATGGAAACACTGTAGAACTTTTGTAGAGGGGGGGGAGAGGAATTGGAAGGAAAAGGGAGGGGTGGGAGGCCTAGGGCCAAGAAAGAGAATGGAGATGTGTGATGGACATGGACCACCTCCCCACAATAAATTCATCTTTACGTACTGCAAGCTTGTGCTAAAAAAGAAATAAGAATGTAGGAGTACAGGTAGATGATAATAGTTTCTTTTAATTTTTCAGCTTTCTGTTAGAGGATTAAAAAGAAAAAACCAGTAAATTTAAGTGTAGTTATGGGGAAGTGCTATTGTCTTTATGATTATAGACAGCTTTTAGTCTGGCATAGGCCTCCCCTCCCCTCCTCTCCCCTTCCCTCCTTTCCCCTCCTCTCCCCTCCCCTCCCCTCCCCTCCCCTTTTTTCCTGTCATGCAGAGGTGTGGTCAGCCAGGCTCTGGCCCGCATCAGGAACGTGCCTGTGTACCACCACTGAGCTCCATCCCCAACCCTTATCCAATTTCTTAGCCAGCCTGCTCTAGGTAGCTTCCTCTGTCACCCAGGGGCCATGTTTGTGTGTCACTGAAGGACACTAGACAAGGAGTCAGTGAATGATGGCCCACTTTTGTGTGGAATGCGTCACTGTAATGACAAAAACAAAATGAAACAAAAATAGGCAAGAAATTAGCTTCCCCTTAGTAAAAACTTCCTCAGGATTTAGATGATGCCAGACCAAGGGCCTTCAAATGGATTTTCCAAGGACAACCAAGAGGCAGCTTTGCATCGGAATCGCTAGGTAGAGGGCTCACATCAGGTTACCTGCTGTCTGGAGTTGAAGCAGCAAGTTGGGACTGTGCTCGCTCCTGGCGCTGCAGGGGATGGATTCCTGTGGCCTGTCCTCCGCAAGTCTGCTCATGCTGTGGCTGTGTCCACAAGTTGGACTCCCAAGTTGGACGCGCCTGGTCCAGGTTCTGAGCAGAGTGGAGAAGTACGATGAACTTGGTCTGCTGCACATACCGCAGCTGGTGGAATTCCCGAGAGCCACTGAGGTGTTTGGAACTAGTCTTTGCTTCTGAGCTTGGCCATGCGCTGGCTTGAGCAGGGCCTTCGCTTGGATGGTTACTGTTGCCACACGGATTAGTTCTAGGTTTATTCTGAACTCTCCATATAAACGTGCTGTCAGTATGTCCTCTGACAAGGAGTTTAGATTGCAGTGGCTCAGGTGACCAGTAATCTGGTGTAAGTACTTTTAGGAAGGAGGTTGAGCTGGACCTCCTGGATTATCTGTCTAAAATAATCTTTTAAAACATATATTCTACTAGCAATTCAAAATGCAAACTTCACTCATTTACTTGCCATTCAGGAATCATTTAAAACGAATTTGCATTCCCTCTTATTGCCTACTAGATCGTTTTTTTATTCCTTTTGGACAGCAGTGCCTCCTAACTGCTAGAAAAGATGGGCAGTGGGAAGCAAAGCAAACAAATGAGAATGTATTCATTTCTTCCAGATGTGTATTCCTTTATCATTGATATACCAAAATATTCTGATTTCTAACATTTTTATACCTTTAAGAGAACTCATGATATTGCAGCCACTAACCTGACCTGTAGTTCTTTGGTTCATTCACCAAATACATATGGAATGTCTTACAATACAGCCACTGGAGCTACAGACAGAGGTCTCAGCCCTCCTGAAGCCCGTGTTCTTGGAATCTTGAGGCCTTCCTCCTCCTCCTTGTCTTCCTCCTCCTCCTCCTCCTCTTCCACCCCCCCTCCCCAGCCTGTGCTCTGTGGGCCCAGCGGTATCAGTGAACAGTGCTTTGGGAGTTACATAGCAGTATGGCCTCTCAGAGCCTGCTGTGGTCTAAATTTTAAGATGATTTCTGGGTAATGTACCTTTTGTAGTTTGAGAAGCGCAAAGATGATCTATGTAAACCACCTATGAAATAATTTCACTTGATTACAGATAGAAGACAAGACGAAGTCAGGACAGGAAAGCAGAGCTTCAGAGAAGGTGTCTTTTGTTACTGATGTGTAAGCGTAGGGCGAGGCCTGAGCCAGGAGGCAATCTATGGTGGTGGGGGGAGGCTCCAGGTGAGGAGAGGACAGTCGTAGAGGCTGAGAAGAGGGACTCGCAGCTCACTCCTTGCTGTGCCTTTTCTTGGAGCCAAACTCTCATTTTATTTGCCCACGGTGCCTGGACCTGGGAATGCGGGGCAATGCGTCGGGGAGAGCTAGCTGGGCAAGTGGGGAAGGTGCAGAACCAAGGTTTCTACAGCTGCCGGCCACTCATGTGCTCAGAGAAATGAGAGGACGGGCAAGGGGGTTGGAGGATGACTCACAGTGATGGTGTCAGAGTTGGGGTTTTAAGTAGAGGGAAGAGGAAAGGAAACTGCAAGAAGCTGTGCTGGAATGAAGGAGAGGAAAAGAGATGTTGAGAACTGTGGCTGTTGATGGAGATTTATTGGGAAGTGGATGTATACAGGAAGTAAACACATAAGAAAGCTTTAGTTCAACCTAAGAAAAGATTTTAAAAAATCTGGTGTGGCCCTCATTGTATAAAAGGTGTCTTGTTGCCTGCACCTCTGCCCCAGATAAATACAGATGTGCCGGAGGAGAACTTGTTAAGCCCCACTAGCCTGTTCTGTTTTACTCCTGTGTCCAGATCTCCATTTTTAGGTATTGTTCCCATTATTCTGATGGCATGGGCCACGTTAAGAAAAGTCAAGATGAGTGACCTCCATCTGCTGTGGATATACAGTGCTCCACATCACTATGGGTAAATAGGAGAATGGTTAACTGTAATCAGCACTCAAAGGCATCTGTGCATGGGAGAGGGGGAAGAGGGAGAGGAAGAGAGAGGAAACTCGAAGGGAAGGAGAGAGCTGGAGAGGGAGGAGAGGCCTGGAACAGATTCAGCTGCCAGCTGCTGTTCGGCAGGGCCGAGGAGTGCTGAGGAGAGGGAGCCGCCTTTGGAGAACCTGGGCCCCTCTCTGGCCCGGTGCACCTGGTTCTTTGAAGGCAAAGGTTAAATTTAGAATTTTCTTTCCCTGTTCCCCTCAACATCCCAACTTTCCTTCGTTTTTCCATTTTTCTTGCTCCCCTCTCTGCTGGAGCTATTATAACTGTGATCTCATGAAAGTGTTTTTTCAGCCTCGAGAACCAAAATGATTTGACCCCGTGTGAGTAATTTAATGTCTGGCACAATGATCATCATTCACAACCTTGATAATATATCGTTCTCTGGATCACGCTTAACAATGGAATATTACTAAAACACAACCAGCAGAGCTCCAATGTACGTAGGGTAATAGGCACATATCCAAGACTTGCCTTAAATAACTTTCTAAAAGCTCAAGTGGTAAGAGGAAGGAACACCTTTTTTTTATCATTATTGTTTAAAAATCCATTTTTACCTTTGGGGATGGATTGAAATAGTTTCATGAAAGGCAGGTACACTGTGACTCTCCAAGAAGGACACTGTCCCGCATATAAACCGTAACGTTGTATATCTCGTTGGACAAGCAGACATAGTGCTTGCTTATATTCAGTTTACTGCGTTCCACACTGCGTACTTTATAGCACATTCAACATGCAGTAAAATGTCATAAATATGAGTTAGCACACACAAAAACTTAGTTGTGTTATGTACATACACCATCTCCCCATGATGAATTACCTACTGCAAACATGTACTATTAAAAAAAAAAATAAAGAAAAATAAAAATTTCCAACAGGTTTTGCAATTCCTGGCAATTATTTCTTTACTGTACGTCAAACACAAAGCATTCTCAGTTCTTCCTAAGAAATAGTCCTCTGTATTTAAAAAACAGTTCAGGAAAGTTTTTCTGATTTATATATTGTGTTTTTTTGTTTTCTGATTTCTTTATAGTACTTCATTCCAGAAAACATCACTAGCTGAGTCTACATTCTGTTTATTTCCTTTAGTGTGGGCAGTCTGTTTTACTCTGTGCCCTGAATTTGTTTTTATCTGTTACATGTTCTTACCCCTTTTGCCAAGTTGAATTTTGATGTCAAGATAAAACACTGCATTAGGTTTCTGTTGTAACAAACCCGCTGAGATAATTAACTCAAAAGGAAAAGATTTTTGGCTTCTGGTGTTGGAGGATTAGTCCTTGGTCAGTGGATCCCGTGGCAAGGCCGTCATAGTGGGGAGCACATGGTGGAGCAGCAACTGCTGGTGGCCACCAAGTCTCAAAGAGCGAAGTCTGGGATTCCGGTGTACCCTTGAGGGTCTCACACCCGGATAACCTCAGTCCTTTCCATTAGAGGCCTCTGGAAGCTTCCCCTGCATGCAGGAACACCACAGGCTGGCAAACAAGCCTTTAGCACTCAGGGCCCGGGGCACTTCGCTAAACCGTAGCATCAGCCTAAAGTTGTATTTTTCTTTATATTTAGTCTGGATTTTTATCAAGACAAAATTATTAGCCCTCAGACTTTTAAATACAGGGTCAGGCAGGATATCCATTCCAGAAGTTGTACAGTTTCTTAAGAAAATTGTTAACAAAAGAATTCATTTTTTGATTGAAATTAAAGAGCAGAATTAGTCTTGGTTTTTTGGTGGTGAAGTATGAGAAGGTTGCACCATTTGTTCTTACTGTGGAAAAAAATTTCAGATGGAAAAATAGAAATTTTCCATCACTTTAAGTGTTTGCATAGAATGCATACAGGTAGATTTTTGATTAACATCTAATAGAATGAATAGGTTCATCTGTTAAAGTTGTTGGCAACGTTTTTCCTGTGGACCTTAATAGTGAAATGGTCTTCAATAGTTTTTCCTGAAACTGTAATTGCTGTTTTTTAAGTTGGCTGCTCAGATGGTTTGTTTATACTAGTTTGTTTCAGTAGTACATTTATAATGTTTTTGTTTTGATTAGGGACTGAAAACTCCAAGAAGCATTTTTTAAACCAAGAATTGCTTTTGATAAATCTCTTTGATTACTAAAATAAAAGTATCATGTATTCTGTCAGTTTTATTATGTTAGAATAGTTTGTTTTTTTATGAAAACATACACAGAAATAATGTAAATAAATATTAGGTTTTCATTTTGTCAAATTCATTTTAGGTAACGTAAGTGAATTAAGGTATTGGGTTAGCTGGGTTTTTTTCTTTGTCACAACTGGTGTAACTTCTAAATATGGATGCAATGGTGTGTCTGTTATTATTTGTTACTTTTAATCTGCTGATTGAGTAGTGCCACTCTTTGCAGCACATGACATTCCTTTTTGATGATTTGTGGTAGTTCATAAATTTTTCAGCTGTAATTGCATGTTGGAGTGTGAAAATAAAAATGATGCAAGAGTCTTCTGTATTCCTGCATGACTCCTGCTGGTCTCACTCCAGGGCCCATGCGTGTAGTGGAGTTCGGCCACTGCCCTTTGCAGGTCAGGCGTGGCATGTGTGGTGGAGGGATTTCCATAGAATGCCCATCTTCCTGTTTTTCTAAGGCACTTTGTCCAAATGGGGCTTCTTGTTCAGCTTAACAAGGATAATTCTGACTTTTCTTGGTCCTCATTGGAGGGTAGCATAAAGATAGGAAGTAGGATGGTGGTGAGTTCCAGGTACAAAAACATGTGTGCAACTTACGTTTTTTAAGCATCTTGATAGCTATGGGACTATGTAATAGAATTGTCAAGTGTTAATGTTTTTGACAAAGTACTGCTGCCAAAATTATCTTTTTGTTATATTTAGACATGAACAATTGTCCGTTTATTGAGGGCCATTAGTCTGTTTGGAATATCGTGGCCATCTAAAGGCAGTAGCTTCGCTGGGTGTCCATCAAATACCGAATACAATTACAGCACCCAGGAACCTCAGCAGCAGTATCTCAGAACCTCCGCCTGCTTAAATGGGCGATCAGTGAGTGCACTTGCTCAGGGATGCATGACCCACATCACCTATAAATTTGATTGGAAGCTCCAGAACTGGCAGAGGCTGATGGATGGCAGATTAGAGCCCTGATTAACCATGTGATTCGAAGACTGGGAATATATTGTCTAAGCAAGATTCATCAGATGCAATCAGAATTTCAAGTGGTCAGATGAAATTCAAATGCGTACTGTGGCTTTTCCTCCCCTACTGCTTTTCCTTCTAGGTGCAGGATTGTTTTTTTTTTTTTTTTTTTTTTTTCTTCCTCTTTCCCCAAAGCTGAAAAATACTTCTTTGATGAATCTGCTCCTTACCCTAAAGCTGTCTGTCTGTTATTCATCAGAAAGCAGGTCGCAGTTCAGTGAGCAGAAGAAAAGATTTTAATAGAAGCTGTGCCAAGGGCTGTAATGCATCATTTTAGGGCCCTAATTACATTACAATGACAAATATCAATGGTGACAACAGCAATAACCTACATCCTTTAATGGCTGTGCGGGAAAAGGAGTTGGGGCCCCACACCATTAGATTAGACTCAGTTTCAAAACACAGGCCATTAGAAGTGCGTGTCCACACTATTATTGGCGGCTCGCTGAAGCCTGCTGGAAAGGCCTGTAAATAAATGATGTCTCCCTAAAGCTGGGCCCTGTGGGACAAAAGAGGCAAAATTAGATGACCGTGGAAGCGCAGTGTTTCCGAGGCAACTTTAGCTTTCAAAGTGAGGAATGACCCGCTTAATTTTATGAAATCACACACAAATCCCACCCCTCTGGCTGCCAATTAGCCTGTCTATGAAAATCCATTGGCATGACAACTTAAAGAAATTAAGAAGTCTTTTAAACAAAAGGAGACCTTTAGAGAAAAAGTTGGGCTTCTCTCTGCCTTTTTCTGTGATGTTTGTGCCATCATGGCTTTCTTTTTCACATTAGTTTTTAAGAAAAGTGTTTTTCTTTAGAGTTGCAAAGACTTAAAATGGCATGGGTTCCAAATTAAGGGCCCGAATCACTTTTGGTCTTTATTTTGCCAGATGAGTTAAGTTTCCTGCGTACTTTTTATTGCCTAGATTATGTAGGCAAACTACAGAGCTCAGTTTTGTTCTGTGCCCACACATTTTTCAGCCCTCCTAGCAAGGGACTATTTTATTTATGTAAACAACATAATGAGGAAAATATGCTTGGCAGATGGTTCTGAGCATCAGAATCATCAGTTTGCTGTGCCCCAAAGTGTCTCATTATCTTTTATTCTCACCCTCTCTACCTTCCCCTACAAAAAGCTTAACAATCAAATGCCTTTGAGCAGCTCTGAGCATTCAACCTCCTGAATGCTACTTTATTTTCTTGGCTCACCCTGGAATTTCACCCCTTAACCACTGTGCTATGTTCCTCCAGGTGGAGAGTGATTTGGTGATTCCCTTTGCAGCTTTTCATGGTGGTTTAAGCATTCTTAAAGGATGGCTAAGTGCTCCATGGGGCCAGTGCAGTAAATTAAATCAGGTCAGCACAGTTGGGTCCTTACTGCTGCTTGCTGGTGCTGAGTTTTCGTCCATCCCGTTAGGAATGCAAGCTGGAATGGAAAGCTCTGGTTTGAAAAGGCAGGGTGCATTTGTGTGTTCTGTTGGCTGGCACAGTTTTTAAGGTGCTGGCGCTTAAAAGATAACATAGCTGCAAAGTCAGAAAGGTTGCTGATGAAGAAGGAAGGCTAGATTCCAATGTCGCCGTCGTTCTAGCAACACGTAGCAAGAAAAAGGGCATTTTTGTCCTTAGATAGCAGGCACTGACCGGGGATGGTATTTAAGAACATTTTAGTAATAGTAATTAGGCTTTCTGTGTTATACTTCTTTCCCTACCAATCATTAAAATATAAGCTATTTGGTATGTGTACAAAAATACATACTTACCGAGGTGTGTATAACCCAGCATTTGAAAGTAAGGATTCAGATAAACTTCAGTAAAGCTCTTGAGAGAAAACATGTAGTAGTTAAATTTTTCTTCTTCTATTTTTAAAATGTAGGTATTTTATTGACAAAAGATTTCTGTACTTACAAAAATTATTAGAGAATAAATTTTGTTATCTGACATCGTTGGGACTTTTACAGATCTGTGGTAAAATACAATGTTCTCAGGGGTAGTCTCCAGATAGGCTCAGATTGCTTTCTGCTAAATATAGTAAGACTTTAGCTTGTTACAAGCCTCTACACAGGGAACATCCCACCAGGACACATTTGGAACATTTTATGGTTGAAAACATCCCCTTGGTCAACAATTTGTAACTAAGAATCTGAACTAATCAACTTACTTGGCTGACTGGGTGCTGTTTTTTTCAGGTTGGAAAGTTAAGTATAAAGTCCCAGTGCCATGTTTAAAGGAAAGGCCACGAATACTGAACTCCAATGAGTCAGTAATGGAAAGAATGTAGGGAAGAATGTAGGTTTAACCTGAGGTCTTAGGATTTTATGAAAAACATTACAATGTGCTAGTGTCCTGATGAAGGCTTTTGGAAACTTATTTGCAATAAGAGAGTTCAATTCCTTTCCCTGTTGTCCTGGTGCTTGAAGGTTAACTTTTTAAGATGCATGCTGGTTAATAAATTATGCTGTTAATGTGACGCTGTTGTCAGTGTTTCCCCCTAATGGGATCACTGATGAGAGAGTATTTCTCTTCCTTAGGAAACACTTCAGCCAGAATATAAAGTGTGTTTTCATATCATCCTGTTAATATTTCGGGAATCTGTAACCAGCTGACTGTTCTCTTTATTGCTTTCTTCTCTCTCTCTCTCTTTTTTTTGTTTTTTGTTTTTTTTTGCAGGCAGAGATTGTCAAGCGGCTGAATGCTATCTGCGCGCAAGTCATTCCTTTCCTGTCCCAAGAGGTAAGGCAGTTGATTTCAGGCACAGGGCTTGAAGTTGCTACTCTGGTGTTGTAGAGAGAGACTGGAACTGACTCTGGCGTTGCTGTTTATATTTCACATTTCTGAGATACGGTGCTCTTGGTTCAGCTTCTATGCCTTAACAATCAGTGTTATGTACTTTATATTTATGTAATGGAATTTTTTTACTAATGTGCTAAGCAAAATTCAATTGTTAAAATACTTTGCTGTCATTATATGATGTAGCGTTGCTCCGAATTGTGCCTGTTTGTCATAATGACATCTAATCAGGGAGACTGAAAAACTGCCAGGAAGACAGGAGCTTGTTCTACACTTCTGGCAGTGGCTTTTCAGAGTGAGCGGAAGAGGAATCAAGAGAAGGGTCTTCCCTGATAAACAAGCTAATGTAACTTTTGGCTACCTGTTTTCTTTAAATTACTATTGTTCGATTAAGTCTTTATGCTGCCTCCACATTTGGGAAAAGAAACAAAAAGTGGACTCAGTGAACTGACTTCTCTGAGTGCTACTTTTCTCAATATTAGGCTTTGCTGACAGGGTCTTCACAGCTGCCCTGGCCCAGCGTGTGGCCTGCTGGTTTGCATGCTGTCAGCAAAGGCACACAGGTTGGAATGAAGACCTGCGTTTCCAGGGTTGATGGCTACTGGGGGGCTTCCTTTTCCTCTCTTTTGCCTTTGGAAATCACAGTTTCGGGAAGAGAACTGCATAGAGATTGGTTTTGCTTCTGAACCCTTCACTTGTTTGGATATGGTCAGCTGTTAAGAAAGAACTCCGTCACTGTAGGCGTGTGTGTGTGTTTTCAGCCACAGCCTCTGTGTGGTGAGATCAGAAGGCACTGAGGTGCTTCCTCCCACCCTTTCAGTCCTGTGTTGTCTGTCCTGCCAGCTACCTGCCAGCAGGCATGTGAGGACTCGGTCAGTATTTGAGCATGTGTGTGTATTCCAGCTATGCAGATTGCTGTCTTGGACTGATTTGGTCTGCACTGTGGGAGGCTTGACTAACCAAGTGTACCCTTAATTGATCATATTCTGGGGAAGGGCACATTTTTGTTCACAACCTTGAATTTACATGCTCTACTGGGTCACAGAAAACAAAGATATCTTTTTTCCTGTCTCTTAGCTGTGACCACAAAGCCTCCACCAGTCATATTCCTATTTGCCTATTTTTACTTAGGATTTGCGTGTGACTGGATTATGTGGTATGGTGCATAAGAGTGTCAAGGGGGCACATTTGCATTTCTTTAGGAAGCCCTACTGCCCCTTGCTTGTTCCAGACCTGAGTGTTTCTTACTTTAAACAGCTCTGCTTTAGGGATCTAGAGAATGGAAGATTGTGTGACCACAGAGCTGCGATTAACAGGGGTGGGATGTCATATCCCAAGGTAAGAGGAAGAAGTTAAAGTTCTCCCTGGGGTAGTATTACACTTTGGGCCTTTGTAGGTGCAGACCCCTCTGTATAGTTATTGTGACAGCTTGTCCCCATGTCCTGTCTGCAGGGTCCATGGATTATCCTAAGATGTGGAAGGCGGTGTGGGGGCGTTGGCAGAGCTGACTTGTCTACAGGTAGTTTTCCCAGAGGAGTTAGTGTTGTTGTTAGCAGGCCTAGTAGGAGTGGACTGCGTAGCAGTGGTGGTGCTGAGCAAGACTGGACTTGAATTAATCAGCTAACAGATTGTCCCTTTAGAGGAAAGCCAAGGAGACCCTCTGACCACTCCCTTTGCTTTAGGCTGAAGGGGTAGGTATCACACATACTGTCACTATTTTAACCCTTTATTTCCCTAATGCTTGGACATTTCTCAGTGGAAAGTCTTGATTCCTATATAGTGATCTACATCAAGGTTTTCTAATATTTTCTAGTTCTGGGTATGTTTTTTCATTTTCTTATTTTGGATTTAATTGGCTTTACTTTTGGCCACAAGTGTGTTTGGGTCTCAAATCCTGACCCCTCTGATGGTTTTTGTCTGAATCGTGGCCCACTGCTTTTCCTCTTCAGGGCATTCTGTGAGCATCAGACTCCTCGCCTCTTCCCTGAGACCAGATGGACTGTAATCTGGAGGGAGGGGAGGAGGCAAGTTATTAGAGGAAGATGAATTCTATTTCCTGTCTCTTCAGAGGCATGGGAAATCACTCTTGCATGGCTGCGCGTCACTTGGTGCCAGGACTGAAGGCTCTTAATCTGATCTTTTAACACTCGCTCTCTGTGTGACAGTCTCTCTGCCAAAATGGCAGCTGTGGCATTAGATTTTATTTTAAAATGCTTTTATTTAAAATTAAGTGATCATATTTAGAGAAAAGAAAAAACATTCCCTGAAGACTTGTGTATTAGCTATAGGACAGTGACCAGAGGGATTTTGTACATCTAAAAGCCAAGCTTTTTGAAATTTTCAGCAGAACCGAGGTAAATTTACATACATCTAGGTAAAGCATATTTTAGGGTTAGACCCTGTATACAGATTAGGGTACCTGCCTAGTATTATTTGTGTGTCCCTTAGCCCATTTTCCTAACTTAAAATTGTCGTGTACTACTGAATGACAGTGATTAAAATTTTAAACTGTAAGCCTTTTTTTCTTTTTTAAGGAAATGAGTTATATAATTGTACCTCAAATGTATCTGAGTGACGTGTGTCTGCGTATAAAAATTATACAAATTTTTTTTTCTAGTATATCCTTTCTTAAAAAAAATTATAGCCATGTATATTTGAATGATCTGTCTCCAAGATCTTAGGCATCAGACAGAAAACAAGTAAGCACTGCTTATGAGTGCTTAGAATTTCACAGGATACCTAACGTCAGAATTTATGAGCCTTCATCTGTCTGAAGCTGTTCTTTTTCTCCAGTTTATTTTTGGCTGTTAGAAATTGGTTAAGAGTGATCTGTCTTCTCCTGTCACAGTTTTTCTTCTAAAAGCACATGTCAGGATAGTAAGTGTGGGAGGCTCCTCTCCCAAATTGGGTCTCATTTGCAAGAGAACTATAAAGAATCAACTCATAGTTGTAGTTGGCAGTTCCATAAACAGGAAATGCCAGGACGATGGTGAGGCTTAGGTCCAGCCTTTGTCTCTCTTATAGCGTGCTTGGCTTGCTCCAACCAATCTAGCTGCACACCCTTGAAGGAGATCTTTTTCTCTTCAAGCCTTAGTTTTCTCACATGTGGGATGGAATTAATAATAGCATTGAACATACCCAATGGCTGAGGATTACTCTGGATTATACTTGGGTACTTTAGCACTTAGTAGGTACCCTCTGCTATGGACTGGTGGTTGTACTAACTGTGGCAGACTTGTTTCCTTTTGGGAGGACCTGGAGCCAACTCTGCATTCCCCTTTTGATTTGCATTTTAGAAAAATATACATTTGTTGTCTTCCATTTGAATGTCCTTTTTTAGAGAAAAAATCTGTAAATTAAACCGAATCCAGAGCTCTAAACTAGTTAGTTTAAATCATCAGACTTTGGCTTGTTTCCTTTATCCTTGTGGGTTCTCAGTAAAATTGAAGGGTGCCATTAGAAACTGTCTGGGAACCCCCTGTTTACCCTGCCCTGCTTCCAGGAGCACACCTTTAAGGGGGTTCTAATGTGGGGGGAAGCTTTGCACCACTGTTCCTGGCATGAAGGGGTAGCATTCTTGCTAACTTTAAACTGGATTAGCTCTGCCTCTTTGCCGGCTTTGTGTTAGGAAAGTTGATCTCTGAGCCTTGGTATTGCTACAGAGTGAGAATAATGACTCTGTCTTTGCAATGTCTATTTGTGTGTGTATGGGATGTAAAGCACTTGGCAAGGAAATGCCCTTTTTTCCTCCCTCTTTGGCTACTATACTTTCAGGAAGTTAATATTCCAGGTTAATCTAGTCCTGAGGCATCTAGAGAGGAAGAACTAAGTGAAAGCTAGGCGGAGTTCAAGGTGATGTCTCAGAGTGGGCTGGCCAGCAGATCTCATCCTGTGGTGGACCAGCAGGGACTGTTACCTCTGCACAGATTATCTTTCACAAGGAAGGTTTTGTTTGTTTGTTTTTGTTTTTAAGTTGATATTTATGTTAACCTATTAAATTTTAGACTCCCAGTTCTGGGCCTGATTTGATCTGGAGGATACTCATGCAGTCTTATTTCTCTGAAAGGGTTTTTGAGACAGGTAGGGTATGTATGCTTTATGGTAACCAGTAGGTCTTACTAAGACCTTTGAGGACTTCTGTCTCCTAGTAGACTGCAGATCGATAGGGGACGTTTTTATTACAAGTTTTAATTGAAAAATCTTTCCCTGGGATGGTTGTATTTTTTAGAAATTTGTGACTGTGATGATAAGGTGCAGAGGTCATCGGAAGAGCTGTGCTATGCACAGAGTGTGAGAGGATCCTGAGGTCAGCCAGGCCCAGGCCCAAATCCTGGCTCAGCCCTAAGCTGCCTTTATAGTGTTGAGTAAAACAGGTAGCTTTCCTGAGGGACCTGTGCCATAGGATTGTGATGTGAGGCTTAATGGTGAGGTATAGGACCTAGCTGGACATTTGGTGGAATTCAGAGAAAAAGTGGTTTGATCAAGATGAGAATGTACTTCGCCCTCACACGCTGGCCTAGGAGAAGCTGTGGCCAGTTTGTGACTCCATGGTGTTGTATTAACATTCGTTGTACTTAGTACCACCCATCATGTTTTACCCCAACTGGCAGGAAGGAGAAGGGGAAGGACACGATCTTTGTTATTAAGGGAATGATGTTGAAGGTGCTGTGTTCTCGTCCCTCTGTGGTGTCCACCACCTAATTATCTCCTCCAAGCCAGCTAACAGAAGACTTGGAAATGCAGTCTTAGCTGAGACCACTGTGTCCACCTAAAGGTGTTCTGTAAAGCAAGTAGTATCAGGAGATGACTGATACTCATTCCCATGTCATTGCAAAGGTGTGCCGTTACATGATAAATAATACCTCTGATTGTATATTAGCACAGCTCATGTTTTAAAATTTAAAATTTTAAAATATTAATATAAAATAATGCCTAGCTCTTGCTATAGAAGTCTTCTTACGATTCAGAGTTTGGAGAAGAGTCATTCATTGGGAATTATTTAATTTTTCATATATTCACAGAGGATGAAAGGAGTCTACATGGGCCTCATAGGCTATCTTAAATAACTGATAAAGCCTATAGCCATTCATGCTTATTCCAATTAGAAGAAGTACCAACATAGAAGACACTTTCTACTGAAGGATGGGTTGTAGCAGATTACACATGGCCTACTGTATTTTGTAGTCGATTTGCTTGGAAGAAGATTTTAGAGTATAAATGTTTCCTGAAAAAGTTTTTAAGGAAATCCCTGCACTGTTCCTCACAGTGCCTTATTTTGTAGCTTTATTCTGTATTTGAGCTAGACACAGTGGGATCCAAATTTGAGGTTTCCCCTCCTCGAAAGATTGTGGCAGGTACACTGGATAGGTCACTCTTGATGTGTGAAGTTTTAAGACAACTCAGAAAATATCTCAGGTTTATTGTTTTGCAAAGTTAAGTTGATCCACTTTAATGGCTTGGCTGCAAACCATTTCTAAACCACAGCCGGAAATATCAAGCAATGTGTGTGTTTATTTTATTGGTTAGAGAGGACAGAAGTGGTTCCTTATGACCAGTGGCTTCCCAATTCCCATTTCTTGAATCCATAGTCCTTGCTTACTTTGGAGAAATGGCCTTCCCTTTTAATTTTGCCATCAATAAGTTGTTGCAACTTTTTCTAGCCATGTACTACCAAGGAGGACGGGTATTTGCTTGCTTCCTCACACCTGTAATTCCATTTCTAGTTTTTTTTTTTTTTTTTTCTTTCTTGGCTTACTTGAAATGGAAGCACAGGTCTTTGAAGACAGCTGTGGGAGCTTGCTTAGAGTCTTACAAGCGAACAGAGCTATTTTCTGTTATTTTACGTTAAGTAATGGTTTAATTGGTGAAATAATTCTTCGCCTTCTCCTCTTCTTCCTTCTCCTTCTCCTCTTCTTCCTTCTCCTTCTCCTTCTCTTTCTCCTCTTCCTTCTCCTCCTCCTCTTCTCCTCCTCCTTTTCCTTCTCCTCCTCCTCCTCTTCTCCTCCTCCTTTTCCTTCTCCTCCTCCTTCCCCTTCTTCTCCTCCTTCCCCTTCTCCTCCTCCTCCTCTTCCTCCTCCTCCTCCCCTTCCTCCTCTTCCTCTTCCCCTTCTCCTCCTCCTCCTCTACCTAGTCCTCTTTCTCCTCCTCCTCCTCCTCCTCCTCTTCCTCCTTCTCTTTTTCCTCTTCCTCCTCCTCCTCCTCCTCAGCATTTAATAAAAGTTCTCAGGTCATTAAAATTTTTTGAGTGTAAATGGAAAATTAGGAGTGAAAACTTGTAGGCTTCTACTTTTACCCTAATGTTTAACCTAGGGAAAAGGTAAAGATGATCTTAATGGCTTGAATGTTGTCTGGTACAGATTTAATTTTAACCTAGAACTTGGTTTATTCCTGCTGTTGGTTTGCGGTGTTCGGGATTGAGCCTAGGCCCTTCCCACTCCTCTACATCCCCAGCTTATTTTGGTTTTTATAGTTTGAGATGGGCTGTTTGTTTCCAAGTCACTAAGTTGCCGAGCACGGCAGTCACCCTGTCTCAGTCCCCAGAGTGCTGGGGTTGCAGATGTGTGCCACCATGCCTGACCCCATTAGCTTTTTTAATGAGTAGGACCGATTTCCTTTTTTTTCCAGAATTCTGTACATCTGTTTGGTTGTTGTTTGTTGCATTAAGTGTTAGAAAGTAATACATAATCATATCGTTGTGGTAATGTGAATTTATTTAAATTACTATGCCAATCAACTAGAGTAGATAGTCATTTTGGATGTTTCTAAATTTGTGTTTTGGAATTGCCATGAATTTGGTGCTTATAATTGGATGGGGAAAAAAAAACAAAAACACTTCCACATTTTGAAATAGTAATGTAGCTCAGATGTTATTTGTTTGGGCACTTAGGTTCCTATGTACTGAATTGCTCTGAACCGCATCCTGCATGTATAGAATAATTGAGAAATGGAAGTTGAAAAATACGATCGGTCATTTTGCTGTTGTGCCTCAGGGAAGAAATGAACAAAGCACAGTTAGATGCCTGGTGGCAGTGTTCCCACCTCACGCTGCCACCAAGGTAACTCTTATTGCTTGTTAACTTTGAAAGGAGCCAGTGGCTGATGATAACACGGTTGATGGAGCCGAGCTTGGCTAACATCACAGAGATTCCCTGACAAGCAGGTGGTGCCCCCATGCCCATCTCCGAAGAGCTGTTTTTGAGTACCAACAGCCCACACAGAGCGTGTTTGAATGTGTCCGAACAGCACTGTGTCCAAAGAGTGTGCTCCATGAATAATACTCGTGGACTTTAATGGATTTGATCCTTATTTTTGATTTTCACATTAGGTGTGGGCATGGGTTATGTTACCCTTCACTTAAATATTTTAATATTTTCCCTCATACTACTGAATGAGCCAACGGAAAACACGATTCTGTCTCATTTTGTGGACTAGTCTACCTGAACATGAATTTTTACAGTTGTTTTTAATGAGATTGCTATGGTAGCATTGTGGTTTCTTGTAACTTCAGGAAACAGATAATTCTCAGGAGGTGGAGTGTTTTATTTACTTCATGTTTAAATGTGGGTCTCCCTCCAAAAGGCAACAGTGCCAGTGCCACCTTATCTTCGTGTGTGTCAGTTACATGAATGAGAACTAGTCACTTTCTTTGACTTTGAGTCAGGTAGAGTCATTGGGAGCTCAGCTTTGCAGTACTTTGAGTAGAGCTTCAGCAGTGACTATGTAAGTTTAAATTTAAAGTTCAGGGCTGGGGATATAGTCCAGTGGCACAGTTCCTGCCTGGCAAGTGCAGGGTCCTGAGTTTCATTCTTAGTGTATAAAAAAAAGTTAAGGTTCAGTACAATTCAAGTTAACTTTGTCAGTCACACTTGCCACATTTCAAGTATACATTGTGAGCTCATATGTGGCTCCCATATTAAAAACACAGATACTGAACTTTTCTAGCAGTGCAGAAGGTTCTGTTTCATAGCACTGGCCACGTAGAGTTGCTGGACACATTGGTGAAAAATATAGTCTCCCTGTGAGAATGCAGAAGGCAAGAGCGAGTGGTCAGTGGGGAGAAGACTTGGGCAGCATATCCTAAGGTGAGTTTCTAAGGAGCTCAGAGCTCATGTTACGCAGCCAACATGGTTTGGGAAGCCCTACATGTATTATTTAACCCACTCTGAGCTTTGCTAGTATGAGAGGTCCTCAGTATCGTAGGTGTTTGCGAAGTTAAAACTGTTTGCTGATATCATTGTTTTATAGTATCTAATTTTTGTGAGACTGATGTTTCTTGTAAAATACTGGTGTAGGGCAAGCTGACTTGGGACTTCAGGTTAAATGTAAACCTGATTTGTGCCAATAAACGTAGCAGAGTTGCTGAAAAGGGCACAGCTCTAGGATGTTAGCCTGGCATGCTAGACAAGGAGTGACACTTTCATTTGGAGTGATCTGCTCAGCCATATGGACCATACCTGGAATTGTGTTCTAATCATGTTGAATGTGACCTATAGAGTCACCTGGAGGAGGAGTGCCCTTAAGGTCAGTGACACCAAGAAATGGATGAGTGACTTCAGGATGTTTAACCTGGAAGAAAGGAAACTGAGAAGATAGCTTAATGCCATCTTCAGAGTCTTGCAGTGTTAGTATATGAAGGAGAATTTAGAGAGAAAACTAGATCCACTGGGGAGAACTTGCACAAAGGTAGAGTTCAACTCAGCATGGGAGCTCGTGAAATTACAGTGGGGAAAAGCCAAAAG